>NC_052058.2:121875412-122012912 GCF_903992535.2 Arvicola amphibius | reverse complement strand
GAAACCCATGGGTGTGAATGCAGCCGAAGTTCGGGAGATGGTGGCAGAGGCTCGTTCTCGGGGCATCTTCCTTATGGAGGTAAGGCTGGAGAGCCCTCTGACATCCAGACAGCCCAGCTGCCAGGACTAAACACAGTTGCCCAAGCTTGCACACAGTCAAAATGCCAAAGGATCAGAATCTCACTGAGGCCAGGATATAACTGATCTAGCCTCTGTTGAGGGCACAAACCCAAGTTCACTGTTCCCCACTTGAAAAGACCAATGAGGAAAAGTATTTATTCAGAAAGCCAGAAAACCAAGGAAGACAGAGGCCATTTTGCTTAAGGGCTTGCTGGCGCGAGACTTACCTAAGGAGTTGTGGGGAGGTGTGGCAGGCAGACCAACAGCACAGGAGAGGTCCACAGCATGCAGGAGCTTCCCAGAGGCACGGACTGCTGTTATCTGCAGGTCAATGCCACTCTGTGAACTCGAGGAAGCCACAGATAAGAACAGTGACTCAGCCTTTGTAGATTCTCCCAGAAAAAGTTACATGCTAGCCCTGGCGCACAAACAGTTTCTTTCTCAGGCAGAGCAGGAGACAATGAAGAGATACTTTTCCTGAGCGACATCCCCAGCACAGGGGAGGCGACCTTCAAGGCCCTGTAGTTTTGAACACATTTCATGGTTCCAGGCGGAGATGCCATCTATGGCAAAGCCAGTGGGTGACTAAAAATTTGCCACCAAACTGTGTGACTTCCAAAATTAAAGACTTGGAAAAAAAACATTTTAGGGCTGAAGAGATGTCTCAGTGGTTAAGAGCACTCACTGACTGCTCTTCCAGAGGACTTGGGTTCAATTTCCAGCACTCACATGGCAGCTCACAACTGTCTGTAACTTCAAGATCTGACACCCTCATACAGACTAACATGCAGGCAAAACACAGTGCACACAAAATAAAAGCAAATAAATTATATAAAAGAAGCTTTTTATTATTCATTTTATTTAATATGTCAAGTGTATACTTGGTGCTCACAGAGCTTAGAAGACAGTACCAGGACTCCAAAGCTACACAGAGAAACCCTGTCTCGAGAAAAACCAGGGCCGGACGGTGGTGCTTCCCATGCAGGAGCTTCCCAGCACTTGGGAGGCAGAGACAGGCAGATCTCTGTGAGTTTGAGGCCAGCCTGATCTATAAGAGCTAGTTCCAGGACCAGAACAGTCACCAAAGCTACAGAGAAACCTTGTCTAAAAAAAAAAAAACACACACACACACAATTAATTAAAAATTTTTGCAGGAGGTGGTGGCACACCCCTTTAATCCCATATCAGGAGGCAGAGACAGATCTCTGTGAGTTTGAGGTCAGCCTGGTATACAGAGTGAGTTCCAGGACAGCTAGGGCTGTTACACATAGAAAAACAAAAGATAAAACAAAACATAAAAAGAAGATAGTATCAGATCCCCTGGAACTGAAGGGGTTATGAGCCAGCATGTGGTGGGGTGGGATGCAAACCTGAATCCTCTGCAAGAGCAACAAGTGCTCTTAACTCCTGAGCCATCCCTAATGAGTGACTGTTTCTACAGTCGACCAAGAAGAGATCAGGTGTTTGATCCCAGCACTCAGGATGCAGAGGCAGGTGGTTCTTTGTGAGTTCCAGAGGGAGTTCCAGACAGCTAGAGCTGCACAGTGACACCTTGTCTCAAAAAGAAAGAAGGAAGGAAGCCATTAAGTGATGCTGAAGAGAGGCTGGGGATGTGGCTCCCTGGACAGAGTGCTTGCCTGCACGCAGGAGGCCTTGGAGATGGACAGAGTGCTTGCCTGCACGCAGGAGACCCTGGGGATGTGGATCCATGGACAGAGTGCTTGCCTGCACGCAGGAGGCCTTGGGCTCCATTCTCAGCACCACGCGAATAGGGAATAGGGTGGTGACTCACTTCGGTCTTCTCGGCACTGGGCAGGAGGCAGAGGCAGGGGGAGTAAAAATTCAAGGCTGCCCAGCATGGTGGTGAACACTTTTATTATTTCTTTCTTTGGTTTTTCAAGACATGGTTTCTCTGTGTAACAGAACACTTTTGATTGTTTGTTTATTTATTTGGTTTTTTGAGACAGGGTTTCTCTGTGTAACAGCCCTGGCTGTGTTGGAACTACCTCTAGACCAGGCTGGCCTTGACTCATAGAGATCCCCCTGTCTCTTCCTCCTAAGTGCTGTAATTAAAGGTGTGAGCCACCACTGCCCAGCCCAGTGGACACTTTTAATCTTAGCACTGGGATCTTCATGAGTTCCAAGCCAGCTAGGGTTGCCAGATTGTATCTCAAAAAAAGGAAGAAAGAAAAAAAATGAAAGAAAGGAAAGAAAGGAGGAAGGAGGGTGGGTTTGCCGTTGGAACTGAAGAAATTGCTCAGAAGCAAGAACACTGTTCTTTGAGAGGACCAGAGTTCAGGTCTGATTAAAGGCATTGGATTGTTTGCAGTCAGGATTTGCCGCCCTCTTTTGGTCTTTGGGGGCACCTGCATGAATGTGTGCCATACAGACTCACAAACTTCATTAAATAGTGCAAGGTTCCTTTAATCCCAGCACTCTGGAGGCAGAGGCAGGCGGATATTTGAGAGTTCGAGGCCAACCTGATCTACAAGAGCTAGTTCCAGGACAGGCTCCAAAGCTACAGAGAAAACCAAAAAAAAAAAAAAAAAAAAAAAAAAGTTCAAGGTTATCTTCAGATACATAGAGAGACTGTAGCCAGCCTGAACTACATGAAACCCTTCTCAGACAGAAAAAAGCCACCCAAAAATGAAGCTAGCAGGTTTACATGATGGCTGTCATAATCCTTAGGAAATGTGACCGAACTTCCTCTGTTCTTTAGCATCTGCATCGCATTTTAGGGAGAGGGCTGGAGATGGGGACGCAGAGAAGAACCTTTTCCAGGCAAAGGCTTTTTTTCTTCTTTTGGAGACAGAATCGCTCTAAACAGTCCTGGAACTCACAGATAAGCCCCCTCCCGCCTTGCCCCCTTGCCTCCTGAGGGCTGGGATTAAAGGTGTGCACCACCACACCCACCAATACAAAGATTTTAAAGGGCTAGAGATGTTATCTCAGTGGCTAGACCATTTGGTTTGTTCCCTAACCCAAGGCTCTGGATTCATGCCCACTTGCCCAAGACATGGTAATTTAGCCTACAGTGGACTTCCCCTACAGGCCAGTCTGATCCAGCTAGTTCCTCAATTGAGACTCACTTCTACTACTCAATGAGTTCAAAGCCAGCCTGAGCTACGTAATACCCTATCTAAGAAAATAAACAAAAATGTTCATGGAAGCCGGGCGGTGGTGGCGCACGCCTTTAATCCCAGCACTCGGGAGGCAGAGAGGCGAACTCTGTGAGTTCGAGACCAGCCTGGTCTACAAGAGCTAGCTCCAGGACAGGCTCTAAAGCTGCAGAGAAACCCTGTCTTGAAAAACAACAACAACAAAAAAAATGTTTATGGGACGGAGATTAGTTAGAAAAGGTAACTGGGAAGATGGTGCGGTGTGGAAGGTCAAGGCGGGACCTTATGTCAGCGTCTAGTGTGGAAGGATAGAGGTGGGTTTTGGGTTTTGGGTAGGGATTAGGATCCCTAGGAAGATCTGACCACCTCCTGATTTCTGATGCCTCCATATCCCTGGGCTCCCCTCTCTGGTTTGCAGGCCATCTGGAGCCGGTTTTTTCCTGCCATGGAGGCTCTGCGGGAAGTTTTGGCCCAAGGAACTGTCGGGGACATACGGGTGGCCCGGGCAGAATTTGGGGCAAAATTGAGCCATTTACCCCGATCCACAGACTGGAGCCAGGCCGGCGGCGGCCTGCTGGACCTAGGCATCTACTGCGTGCAGTTCCTCTCTATGGTCTTTGGTGCGCAGAAGCCAGAGAAGGTTTCAGCCGTGGGAAGGATCCATGAAACAGGTACTGCGCACCCTCGGCTAGATGGCAGTAGGAGGCGTTATCGCTCAGGCCTGAACCCCGCTTCCCCCCAGAAAAATCAAATTAGACTGCTGGAGGGACTTCCTTGAGGGACGCCTCTCCTAGTCACGCACTACACACAGAAAGAACTACCATTCCCAGAACTGCCAGTGGCACATGTATACATTTAGCTGGTTGTTACCCCCATGGCTTTCTGGGAAATGTAGTTCAAAGAATTAGTGCACCCTCAGAAAGGTCGGTGGGGGGGCTGGAGAGATGGCTCAGAGGTTAAGAGCATTACCTGCTCTTCCAAAGGTCCTGAGTTCAATTCCCAGCAACCTCATGGTGGCTTACAACCATCTGTAAAGGGGTCTGGTGCCCTCTTCTGGCCTACAGATATACACACAGACAGAATATTGTATACATAATAAATAAATAAATAAGTATTTAGAAAGGTCGGTAGGGCCCAATGTCTCCTTCAAAACCTGACTCCCAACACCCCCTCCACACCTTTACCCTTTTACACAGGTCAGCTCTCCACTGGTCATGCACTGACACTCTATCACATGATCTGAGACTGGATTGCTTTATTTTAATTATGTCACTGGTCAAATATTAATGATAGGGATGTCATGGGAGTTGATGAAGAGTTTTTTTTTTGTTGTTGTTGTTTTTGTTTATTGAGACAGGGTTTCTCTGTAGCTTTGGAGTCTATCATGGAATTCACTCTGTAGACCAGGCTGGCCTCTAACTCAGAGATCTGCCTGCCTCTGCCTTCCGAGTGCTGGGATTAAAGACATGGGCCAACACCACCCAGAAGGATTTTTTTAAAGGTTATTTTAATGTGTATATATGTATGTATGTCAGCATGAACATATGCTATGTGACTTCAGAGGTCAGAAGAAGGAATTGGATTTCCTGAAACTGGAGTTTGAGGCAGCTGTGAGCTGCCATATGGGTGCTGGGAACTAACTCACTTACTCTGGAAGAGCAGCAAGGTCTCCTACACACAGAGGTAAAATTCAGATGCCATACAATTGCTCATTCAAAGTACATGATTTAATTCAGGGCATTGTAGTTCAAGCCTATAATCCCAGCCCTTGAAAGACAGAGGCAGGAAGAGTTCATGAGTCCAAGGCCAGCCTGGATTATACAGTGAAGCCTTGTTTGATAAAAACAAAACAGGGTTGGGGAGCTGGAGAGTTGGCTCAGAGGTTTAGAGCTCTGGCTGTCTTTCTAGAGGTCCTGAGTTCAATTCTCAGCAACCACATGGTGGCTCACAGCCATCTATAATGAGGTCTGGTGCCCTCTTCTGGCACAGAGATGTACATGTAGACAGAACACTTCATTATGCATCATAAACAGGGAAACAGGGACCAGGTGAGAGGGCTCAGCAGGTCAAAATTGTTTACCTTGGAAGCCTCAAGGCCAGAGTTTGATTCCGTGGGGAGTGAATTTTCTGGGCTCTTCTCACTTGTACACGGTTGCTGTGGCACACTTCTAATAAGTTAGACACATAGCGGTGTGTGCCTGTAATCCTGGCTCCTTAGGGAGTGGAGACAGGAGGGTCTGTGTAGGTTATTATCTAATCCCTAAGAAGGCTAGCTTGAGCCTGAACTCCAGAAAATTCTGTCACAAACGAATAAACAAAACCCAGCAAAAGCAACAAAAATGAGACTAAAGAAAACAACAAAAACCAGGCCAAGAGTCTGAGCCAGGGGCTGGAGAGATAGCTCAGAGGTTAAAAGCGCTTGCAGTTTTTCCAGATGACCCAGAGGATCCAGGTTCAATTCCCAGCACCCCACATAGTAACTCCAGTGCCTGGGGATCTGACACCCTCACATGGACATACATGCAGGCCAAACACCAATGCATATAAAATAAAAATAAATCATATTTTGAAAAAAAGTGTCTGGGCCAAGGCTGGAGCCGGTGCCGTCTGTCCTGCGCCCCTGCCCTGTGCTGACCTGCGCTTTCTTTACAGGTGTGGACGACACCGTTAGTGTGCTACTTCAGTACCCAGGAGGGGTCCATGGTAGCTTCACCTGTAGCATCACCTCCAACTTCCCCAACACAGCATACGTGATTGGCACCAAGGGCATGGCCCAGGTGAGCCACACATGTCTTGGAAGGCTATGCAGCAGCCTTGGGGGCGGGGTGGGGCTAAAGCTGAAGTAACCACTATTTACCTGAGACATTCAGACTCCTCAACAGCCAAGCCAAGGGATGCAGTTTCGGCCTTAAGATTAAAGTCCCCTATTCTGAGGCCTTTGGTTTTTGGTACCCACCTTCCCAACTCTGAACACATGCTCTGTCACCAAGTGACTCTCCGGCCCTGAGTTCTTTCCAGCTATATTTGCTGCTTTCCCTAATCCTGTGACCAATGTCTGACAGAAGCATTTTAAGTGAGGGAATGGTTCATTTTGGCTCAGGCTTGCCCATCACGACCTGTCAGCCCATCATGATGGGGAGGCACGGAGGCTGAACAGCTTTGATCTCTAGCAATGGAGGCTTTACACACAGCTTGCTCACCATGCCGGTGAGGAAGCCAAGAACTCAGGTGAGCACCAAGAGTGGACACAACCCTCCAGCCACCTCCTTCTGCTGTGAACCATTCAGGTTCTAAACGTCATGCTAGCCGGGCTTAGGACTTTCCAGTTGTTTCCACACAATCTGTGTATCACCAGCGGCCAGATTTTCTTGGATTCTGGGAATGCTGTTGCTAGACAGAAATCCGATTTTTTGGTCTGAAAATGTGGCTCAGTGGAAGACATGGCTAGCGTGTATGGTACCCTGCATTTGACACCTAGCTGCCAAAGAAAGGAGATCCTGTTGGGTCTAGAGGTGCAGGGGGCATCACAGTTCCAAGCCATTCTGGGCTACAGAGGAATTTCAAGGACAGTTTGGACTACTTAGCAAGACTTCAAAAATAAAAAAGGAGAAAGAATCTAGAGACAGATCTAGCATTGTCTAGAATCCTCCAGTGAGGGCCGTGTGCACAGCTCAGCAGTAGAGCACACTTTTAGCATGCAGCTGAGTGTGTGATCCCTAACACATCAATGGAAAAGATGGAAAAGGGAGAAAGAAATCATATATCCAGCAAGTCAAACTATAGAATAATTTCAGCCCTTTCCTGCATTTTGAAGGACTTCTACCGTCCTTCCCTCATGTCCCAGCTGCCATCCACTGTTTCCATTCTGTCCTTCAGGTGGGCAGAGGACTAGTTTAGCGTTCAGGTCTACCAGGTAAGAAGGAAGGTTGTCAGTGCCCTGCTTTGTGTGGGTCCTTGGAAGAAAAAAGGTCATTCTAGGGAATTGGCTTAGCAAAAGCAGGGTACCAGCTTCCCGTGAACTGGGAACTGACTGCTCCTTGATCTACAAAAGCTTCTATATTGTTACAGGATATACATCTTTTTGTTTTGTTTTTGGAGACAGAGTTTCTCTGCGTTATGGCTGGCCTGGAACTCACTTTGTAGGCCAGGCTGGCCTTGAATGTATAGAAATCCGCCTGCCCGGGCCTCCTCCTGAGTGCTGGGATTAAAGGTGTGCACCACCACCACCTGGCAGGATTTATACCTTTAAGCAAGCAATTTCCACATACCCAACTCTTTTTTTTTAAGTTTTTTATTCTTTTAATAACATACCCAACTCTTATCTGAAGTTGTTTGAAGGAACCATTTGTCCAAGCAGTTCTCAGCCTTGAGACTTCTTGGTTTGCCAAGTCCTCCCATTACTAAGGAGCAAACATTTAAAGGAAAGGTAACAATTACTGAAGGTAGTTCAAAGGCTAGGTGCTAACACTTGGGAATTCAAGCCAGAGGCAATGTCTCTGTGGGATCTCTTCTACATCCTACAGAAGGCATCATAAGGTGGCACACATTTGTAATATCAGGCAAAAGAATCAGAAGTTCAAGGGCAACCTCAACTTCACTGGGAGTTGGGATCCAGCCTGGGCCTCATGAGCCCTCGTCTCCAAGAGTGATGATGCCGTCCTGCAATGTGGTCCTGAGCCGTCATTACTTGATCAGAGGAGGAGCTGGTCCTCAAGGCTCAGCTGGTTTTGATTCTGGGAGACAACAGACAGAGTCTTAGTATGACAGGATCATTGCCAAGGATCAAACTCATCAACCCCAATCCCGGCAGAAGGCAAGCTTGAACCTCACAAGTCGATGAGGGGATAAAGCCTTAGCTCTCAGGTGCCAGAGCTCTACCCCGGGCCTACTTGGCATGCTTTTCAGAGTGGAGCCTGCAGCTCTGCTGGTAAGGGCTGAGTGGTAATGGTAGGTATTGTTATCTTTCTCCAGATTTGCAAAATGTGGTGCCCAACAGAGCTGGTAGTGAATGGCGAGAGTAAAGAGTTCCCTCCGCCTGCTCTCGGGAAAGACTACAATTTTTTAAACGGATCATGCATGAGTTATGAAGCCAACCACGTCCGCGAGTGCCTGCTTAAAGGTAAGGAGTGAAGGACTACAACCTGGCATCAGTCTAAGCAGAAAATTGTGCTCCCTTCTACCCTGAAGCCCAAACAGCTAATTTGGAACTACATTTCCCAGGATGCTGAGGGACATGCACCTGCTCAAATCACCTCTCCTATTCCATGAGAACTTGTGGGAATTGTAGTTTTCTTGATGTCCAGTGTGTGGGTTTTGGACGAGGCTTCCTGTGCTCTCTCCTTCCAGGTCTTAAGGAAAGTCCCATAGTTCCTCTGTCAGAGAGTGAGCTCTTGGCTGAAATTCTTGAGGAGGCGAGGAAGGCCATTGGAGTCACCTTCCCCCAGGACAAATGATGATGCAGCTCCTGGGTTGGATACGGCAAGCAATATTTTTCCTACTTGGGACACTCTAGCTTGACCCTCATTGCTTTGGAGTTATTTTTGCAAAACAGCCCGAGCTTTCCTGTTGGAGACCACTGCCTTTCTGGACTCTTGAAAGTCACCGTCCTCTTGATGTTCTTACTGCACTTTTTGTCACCTGTCCTCACACTCACTTGGATGCAGCTCTGGGAAGTATGAGTTGATGCGGATGTCTTTCTGCATGATGTGAATATGTTTTGCTCTCATTGGTTGATAAATAAAGCTGCTTTGGCCTATGGCAAGTCAGGATAGAGCCAGGTGAGAAATCCATGCAGAGATACAGAAGGGCCGAGTCAAGAGAGACACCATCCAGCTGCCCAAAGAACAACATGCCAGCAGATCAGTAATGCCACAGCCACGTGGCAATACCCAGATTAATAGAAATGTGTTAATTTAAATGTAAGAGCTAGCTAGTTATAAGCCTGAGCCATAGGCCAAACATTTATAATTAATATAAGCCTCTGAGTGGTTATTTGGGAGCTGGCGGGCAGGAGGGAAATTTGCGGTTATAATGACTGGAAGGGTTTTTTTTTAAAATTTTATTTATTTATTTATTTATTTATTTAATGTGTATACAATATTCTGTCTGTGTGTATGCCTGCACGCCAGAAGAGGGCACCAGACCCCGTTAGAGATGGTTGTGAGCCACCATGTGGTTGCTGGGAATCGAACTCAGGACCTTTGGAAGAGCAGGCAATGCTCTTAACCTCTGAGCCATCTCTCCAGCCCCGGAAGGGTTTTCTGGTCCAAGGGTGTCTTGGAGATCTGGAGCCAAAGAATCCACAGTCACATCATGTAACAAACCTCACACAAGAGGTTTTATTGGGGAGAAACCCAGAATGGCAGCAACATGTGACCAGAACAGAGATAGCCGAGGGCTGGGCAAAGGGGCAGGCTCTTATAGGGTCTGTCATGCATGCGTAATGAACCAGAGAAAGTACAGAGCAGTCAGAAATATTACTAGTCCGTTAACCCTGGGTCATGGGGATAGGGATTTTAAAGCCCCAGGTTCTGGGACAGGCCAGGGGCAGGATGATTCTCCACTGGCCTGTTACCCTACAGAGAGAAACCCAACATAGCCTTGGAATGCAGAATACCCGGTGGCTAGTATTGCCAGGTAACCCTGTTATGCTTGCTCTGACTATATCTCTCCCTCTTCCTTATTTATTGTTCATTTGTTTTTATTTGAGAAAGGGTTTTTCTCTGTAGCCCTGGCTATCCTGGAACCCTGGTTTGAGACCAAGGTGGTCCGTACTGGGATTAAACGGGTGCTCCACCACTGCCTGGCCCTTCTTTCCTTTTGAGACAAAGTCTGTTTTGGCCGTGCAGGCTGATTTGAGATTCGTAGCAATTCTGCATAGGGTTTCCACGTTCTGGGATTACAGGGATGGGCTGCATACTAGGGTCTGTCCCATCCCCTTCCTTTCTGTTTGTTTTGAGGAAGGGTCTCACTACTTAGCTTTAACTGGCCTGCCACTCCCTAGGTAGACCAGGCTGATCTCAAATTCGCAGAGATCTGTTTGCCTCTGGGTTTGGAAGCTGGCATTAAAGACGTAGTAGCCTCTGCCTGTTTTTGATTTTTGAATTCTTAATAATGCAGCCTGGACTCAAACTGTACAGTTCAGGTCTGCCTCAAATTCTTTGGCAATCTTCCTGCTCCACTGTCTTCAGGGCTGACCTCGCCCCGGTTGGCTATCAGCCTGATCTGGTTTTGTTTGTTTATTTTCTCCAGATGGGGGTCTGGTTACTGTCCTGGCTGGCTTTGAGTTTGAGGCGATACTCCCTCCTGCTTCCCAGTACTGGAAGACAAAGTGATATATGCCTAGTCTCGGTTTTTGTTCTTTTTTTTTTTTTTTTTTTTTTATTTAAAATATTTATTTATTTATTATGCATCTGTGTGTATGTCTGTAGGCCAGAAGAGGGCAGCAGACCTCATTTACAGATGGTTGTGAGCCACCATGTGGTTGCCGGGAATTGAACTCAGGACCTTTGGAAGAGCAGGCAATGCTCTTAACCACTGAGCCATCTCTCCAGCCCCCTCGGTTTTTGTTCTTGAGACGAGGTTTTGTTGTTTATCCTAGAAAGGCTTTGAAACTCGAGGTAATCTTTCTTCAGCCTCTCTAGTGCTCTCTGCCACAAAGCTATGGCAAAAGGAATAATGGGTACTGGTCTGACTTCAGGTAGACTCGCGCATGCAGACCCGGTACTGTGGCCAAAAGCTGTAATCCCAGAAGGCGGAAGTCCTATGCAGATGTGTCGCAGTCTCGCGACAGAGGCCCCGCCCCGGCAGACCGGGCAGTCACGTGACCAGCCCTGCGGGGCGGAGGCCATGTTGCGGGGCACCCACGTGAGGAGCGCACGTCCGCGAGCGGTCACGTGACCGGGGCGCGCTGCAGCCGCCCGGGGCGCACCCGGCGAAAGGCAGCGGCGGTGATGGACGGGTCGGGGGAGCAGCTTCGAGGCGGCGGTGAGGAGGAAGGCGGAGGACGAGGCCCGGACGAGGGACCCCAGGACCCTGTCGGCTCTGGGCTCGGGTGGGAGCCCGCTGGGGCGCGTGGATCCATCCCGCCAGGCGCATCCGCACCCCGACAGCGGACATCCGCGTGCGCGCCCCCGGGCAGGCCCGGGCTTGTTGCTGGCGCCACTTCCTGCTGGTCGCCCGGGCTAGCCCGGGTCCCAGCGCCGCCCCTCGGGCCGGGGGTCTGTTTGCTTTTGGTGTCCGGTTCTCCGTGTTCGGAGGAGCTGGGATGCAGGCCGGGTCCCGCCCCCTGTCCATCAGAAGTAGTCGCCCTGCTTTCCATGTTACCTTTCAGTACTAGGGTACCCAGCTCTGTCTCCCCTTAGGGTTATGAACCTCCCCAACCCCCCGACATTTCCTGGGACCTAGGAGTCCAGGCACCCCTTTCCTCCTTTCTCCACCAGGGCCCACCAGCTCTGAGCAGATCATGAAGACAGGGGCCTTTTTGCTACAGGGGTGAGTGTGAATGAGGCCCTGTTGTGGTGGGGTGGGCTTCGGGAGCAACACGCGGTTCTCACTCTGCGCCTCCCTCACCCACTTCCATTCACATCTAGTTTCATCCAGGATCGAGCTGGGAGGATGGCAGGGGAGACACCTGAGCTGACCTTGGAGCAGCCACCCCAGGATGCGTCCACCAAGAAACTGGGCGAGTGTCTCAGGCGAATTGGAGATGAACTGGACAACAACATGGAGCTGCAGAGGTATGGTTCCTGGAACCTGGGGTCCATCCAGGGATTTCCTGCCCCGAGAACTGGGCACTGTGCACTCTGGTACTCCCAAGGGACCAGGTGTTCCACCACTCACCTCAGATACTCCGTGCTAGGGATGGGTCTCTCTACATGGTAGGCCACCCCTTCACCCTTGAGCTGTGTCCTGGCCCCTTGCTTGGTGGGTGTCAAGCAAATCTTTTCTGAGTCACACTGGTGGGTTCTGGGTCGGTGCTGTACTACTGAGCCATTCCTACAGCCCCTCACAGGTGAGTGTTAGGCAGGCTCTACTTTTAGCCTCTCATTTGTGGGCGCTGCATGAATAGTTACCTTAAAGCCAGGTCTCCAGCCCCTCGCTGGTAGACGCTTGCAGGTACTCTACCACAGAGCTGAGCCTCTGACACCTCTGATGTGTCTTAGGCAGGTGCTGGGCCACTAAGTCACACTTGGAGCCCCTGGAGGTAGGTGTTCTGCCGCCCTCCACTTGTAGATACTAGGAGACCGTGCTTCTGCTGTCACTTCCTCACCAGGACCTTGAAACTTTGCTTCCTTAGGTGCCTTGCCTCCTTCCCAGCCCAGGCTCTGGCCCTTGTGTCCTAGCATGGGGAGGTTGTGGGAGCTCCTGCTGGGTCTGCCCACCTCGCTCAGCACCTGCTCTCTGTCCCGTAGGATGATTGCTGATGTCGATACAGACTCCCCCCGAGAGGTCTTCTTCCGTGTGGCAGCTGACATGTTTGCTGATGGCAACTTCAACTGGGGCCGGGTCGTTGCCCTCTTTTACTTTGCCAGCAAACTGGTGCTCAAGGTGAGCAGCTGCAGGGTTGTGGGCCCATGGGAGCACCCTCGTCTGTGACAACCAGGGTGGTGGGGTCCAGGTACAGGAGAAAAATGGCTGTGTATTTATCTCTTCAACAAATGGATTGGGCCTAATGTATGATGGCCCAACCCCAGCACCTAGTTTCTTTGCCCCGCACAAAGCAACTAGCCCTTCCTGATGGAGCTCTGCTTAGTTGTTGTGACGTTGAGGTAAGGTAGATGGATCAGAGAAGTCTAGAAAGATTTCTCAGGATAGGTGGTACATTAAAACCAGCGTGGTGGTTTATGCTTCTAATTTTAGGACTCATGAGACTGATGTAGGACTATCAAAGTTTAAGGTCAACTATAGCTAAATACTAAGTTTCAGGCTATCCTGGCTACCTAAAACCTAGGGTTTTGTTTTTTGTTTGTTTGTTTGTTTGAGACAGGGTTTTGCTGTAGTTTTAGAGCCTGTTCTGGAACTAGCTTTTGTAGACCAGGCTGGCCTTGAACTCACAGAGATCTACCTGCCTCTGCCTCCAGAGTGCTGGGATTAAAGGTGTGTGCCACCACTGTCTGGCTTTAAAACCTAGTTTACAAAAAGAAAACAAATCCGGGAAATGGGTGTGACTGGTGGGGTGTGTGGCTGAGTAGGGAAGCCTTAGGTTTGATCTCCCATCACCCTACACAAACATAAAAAGGGAGCTGGGACTGTGGCTCAGTTGGTAGAGTATGTAGCATATACACTAGTCCTAGGTTCAGTACCACATAAACCAGGTGTGTTTCGTGCATTCCTCCAGTCCCACCACTTGGGAAATTGGAGGTAGGCGGATCAGGAGTTCAAGGTTATCTTTATAGAGACCATTCGAGATCAGGCTGTGGTGTAGGTTATGTTAGGGCAAGAGTAGGGAGATGTACACTGTGACCATCGCCCATGCCATCCCCATCTCCTTGATGTGGTGGTTTCCTGCTTGGGTTGATGGGACTTCAGTATTGGAGGCAGAAGGATAGTGGTCTGAACAATAGTCCACCTGGGACCCCAAAATGCATTGTTCCAATCAAGAGAGCAAGTCCTGAGTCTGCTGGAGGTGGTCTTACCTGTCTAGAAAGCGTCTCTAGAAGGTGGCTTAGGACCTGAGCTTCGAGGGGTGAGGATTGCTGGTCAAAGCTTGTTCCGTCAACTCAGCGCGTCCAAGAGTGATGGGCACGAAGAGGTGTGCTGCCTGTGCTGGGCTGTGTGTGCTGTCCCAGCTGTACTGTAACAAGAGAATCACCTTAGTCTAGACGCTCAAGATTGGCCTGGGCAGTGTTAGGAAACTCCTGCTCATAACACCAAAACTGGGAAGAGTTCTTCCCATGGTCCTGCTGGGCTTTCAGAGCTTTCCAGATTGCCATTGTTCCCAGGTATTAGAGTCCTCAACATCCTTCTCCTTCCAAAGGAACTAGGTATCTGGGCCAGGAGTGGTAGTGCAGACCTTCCATCCCAGCACTCAAAGGACAGCTGTATCTCTTTAGTTCTAAACCAACCTGGTCTGCAGAGAGTTCAGGGCTACATAGAGAAACCCTGTCACACACACACACACACAAAACCAACACCTAGGTGTCTGGGCCCTGAAAGCCAGCTCAAACATTCTGTACTCCTAGCTGTCTTCTTCCCAGTGTTGGTTTTTGGTGCTGGGGATGGAACCGGGGCACACACGCTAGGCTGGTGCTCTGCTGTTGAGCCTTCCCTCTGCCCTGCCTTCGAGTGTTGAGCTAGAAGGCACTGAGGAGTCAGGTTCCTGAGCAGATGGCTTTTCCTAGATCGTAGTTGTTAGAGCTGACTCAAACAGGTGGGGGTGGGGACAGCCACTGCTTAGTAGTGGCCGAGGAGTGACAGCAAAGGCTTGAGACCTCCTTCTCCAGGAGTGTGGGCACAGGACTCAGCCCCCAGTGTAACCTTCCCACTCCCCGCAGGCCCTGTGCACCAAAGTGCCCGAGCTAATCAGAACCATTATGGGCTGGACACTGGACTTCCTCCGAGAGCGGCTGCTTGTCTGGATCCAAGACCAGGGTGGCTGGGTGAGGCTCCTCAGTCTTTGCCACACTTTAGAGCAGTGGTTCTCAACCTTCCTAATGCTACAGCCCTGTCATACAGTTCCCCATGTTGCGGTGACCCAACCATAAAATTACTTCATAGCTGCTGTTATGAATCACAATGTAAATATCTGATATGCAGGATATCTTGTATGTGACCCCCTTTGGGGGGTCATGACCCACAGATTGAGAACCTCTTACATAGAACCAAGGGCTACCACAGAGGTGCCCCAGGCAAGACATGATCTGAGATACTTGTCCTTACATCTCCCAGCTTGGTGCATCTGGTACCCGCTGACTTTTCTGTGAGCTGACCGAGATGGCTTTCCCTTCAGAACCTCTCAAGTTCACTGCTGATCCTCTGATCCCAGCTTGATCTTCCTTTTGATTTTTTTTTTTTTTTAAATTGTCTCATTACCTCACGCTGGCCTCAGACTACTCTAGCTGAAGAAGCCCTTGAACTTCTCAGCACCCTGCTTCCCTCCCTCATGCCAGTTTGTGAGGTGCTGGGGAGGCCCCAGGCCCCAAGCACTCTGCCAGCCGAGCTGTGGCCTCTGTCCTCTTTCTTTGGAGACAGGGTCATGCTGTAGCTCAGGGATGGTCTGGAAGTTACTGTGTAACCAACACTGGTCCAAACTTGATCCTCCAGCCTCCACCACTTCCAAAGTGTAATTTTGTTTTTGTTTTCCTGTTTTGGGATTGTGTTGTAGGGGGAGTATATTTTATTTACCGTTTACGTTTATTTTGCATGTGTATGCTTGTAAGCACATGTGTGGAAGCCAGGATAGTTTGCAGTAGTCTGCTCTTTCTGACCCTGTGGTTCTGGAGATGGAATTTCCGTGATAAAGGCCTGGCAACAAGCACGTTTCCCACATGAGCCAGCTCGCTGGCCCTATGGTGCTTTTGGTTTTTTGAGACTGGGTTTCTCTGTATAGCCCTAGCTGTCCTGGAACTCAGCTGCTTCTGCCTCTTGAGTACTGTTTTGTTTTTTTATTTTTGAGACAGGGTCTCTCTGTGTAACAGACAGCCTTGGCTGTTCCTGGAACTCACTCTGTAGACCAGGCTGGCCTCAAACTCAGAGAGCCACCTGCCTCTGTGCCTCCCATGTGCTGGGATTAAAGGCGTGTGCCACCACCCAGCCTCTTGTTTTTTGAGTGAGGGTTTTAACAAATTTTCCAAGTTGACATTAAACTTATAACCCTGCTGCCTCAGGTTCCTGAGTGTTGGGGCTGGGAATTATAGTCCTGGGGTCCCCTTAGCATCCCCACATGTGAGCTCTCTGCTCCCACTCCCCCTTGCAGTTTGGTGTTGAAGTAACAGATGTCTTTGTTCCCAGGATGGCCTCCTCTCGTACTTCGGGACCCCCACATGGCAGACAGTGACCATCTTTGTGGCTGGAGTCCTCACTGCCTCACTCACGATCTGGAAGAAGATGGGCTGAGGCTACCTGCTGCCTTGGACTGTGTCTTTTCTTCATAAATTATGGCATTTTTCTGGGGTGAATGGGGACAGGGGACAGGCATTTTTCTTACTTTTGTAATTATTGGGAAGGGTGGGAATGGTGGCCTGGGGGAGGGGACAATAAACCTCAGGTCCACTTTGGATTGTATGGTCTAGTGTCCACCCAGCTGGTGTCACCAGCACCAGGCCCACTGTCCACCAGGGACTTGGAACAGCCCGCTACCTAAAGGGTGCAGCAGCTGCCGCGCTGGCCTTAGCTCTAGGGACGGGGTGTAAGCTGCAGGCCTGGGGGGCCAGATCCACCCCTGCTGGTTCCGAAGAACAGAGTGGGGAGAGGAGGCCAGAAGAACTGGAGCAATCTCCTAGGGGCTGGGGAGATGGCTCAGAGGTTAAGAGCACTGCTTGCCCTTCCAAAGGTCCTGAGTTCAATTCCCAGCAACCACATGGTGGCTCACAACCATCTGTAATGAGGTCTGGTGCCCTCTTCTGGCCTGCAGGCATACACAGGCAGAATATTATATATATAATAAATAAATATTAAAAAAAAAAAACTCCTAGGCCTAAGGAGAGGAGGACTTTCAAAAGGGATTTGGTCCTTTGTTCCCCCCATGAGACTGCCACCCATATTCCCTACACTCAACCATGCCTCAGACTGCTCCCTTCCTCTCCTTAGACCCTGGTTTTCTATGGTTCCCGGGGTGTTGCTTTTTTACACCTTTATTGCCTTGTCCAGGTCTGTCAGGTTGGAGACCAAAGGTCAGGCCCTGAAGTGCTGTGGTTAATGACTAACTCTGGTCCCCAAATCAACAGGGCACCGCAGACATCAAGTCAGGGGAAAGATATGTGTAGGACACCCACCCCCAGAGGTAAAACTGCATGACCACACGAGAAAAGAAGGGAGCAAACCGCAGTGGTGGGGGGACACAGGCCACAGCCCCCCACCACGTCCAGCAGAGCTGGGGACAACAGGGTGAGGCCACAGCCCCATCCCACAACCACCACCAAGCTGAGCTCAGCGTGACTCAGCAGTATTGGCCACGGCTACCCCTTCCACTAATGACTCAGCAGCAGCCAGTGGGCCATTTCCTAGGCCCCAAGGCCAACCTTTCCAGTTTCTTGTATTAACTCCCCTTCCAGGATGGGACATTTCTCACCTTTGCCCTCCTCTCAAGTTCCTGAGGTTGGAACCCTGGTATGAGCCTTTCCTGTCCTACTAGGACCTTGTATGCATCAAGTGTTTGGCTGAAGACAATTTTCCTGGATCCTGAGTTCTTGTTCCCTAGACTCGGATTTCTCTAAATCCCAAAGAACAAGTGGCAAGGAAGCCTCTGAAATTCCCCATAGGCATGCCTCAGTTCCTAGAAAAACCGGTCCCCAGACAGGCCGACCAGGACTCAGCACCAGAGACCATGATACTCCTAGGCTCTCTGCCCTTTCCATCCCGCAGACCACCTCAAGGCTTCAAGACCTCCCCCAGGGACAAAACAGATCCACCAAGCATCGTGAACCTTAAAACCCTAGACTTCTGAGTACCCCTTCAATACCACCCTTCATCACGAGAAGCAATTCTTTGGCAATGGAGGTTGTCTTTGAACTACAGACGTACCCCACCCACACTCAGCCCATCGCTGAACTCATGTTCTCAGGCCTTGCCTTCTGTGAGACACCCCCAAAAGACCTCAGAGCCAAACCTTCCCCCGGTTCGCCATGATCACGCGCCCTAGAATCCCTCGACCTCAGATACCCACACGAACCACGACCCCCGCCCCTCCCCCAGCCTCCATTTCACAACGCCCTGCGCTCCAGGCGCGTGACTACCCCATGGGAGGAGGGTTGGGCCGGGATCCCACTCAGTCAGGATTGGTCGAGTACAATCGGCCTTCCCCGCCTCACAGCACTGCCAATTGGCTAATCCCTGGTCGCGTCCCGCCCCCTGGGGGGGAGGTCAGCACAATATAAAAGGAGCCGTCCCCTTTCGGCTCGCAGCAGCCTTTGGAGATCCCGTGGATCTGTGTCTTGCTTCAACAGTGTTTGGACGGAACAGACCCGGGGCCTCCCTTTGTTAGCTTCCACCGCTCCTCATCTGCTGTCGCAGCCTCCGGGACCATTTCCTCGCCGCCTTCGGCTCCCAGGACCAGCCAGCACCGTTTCTTTGCGGGTAGCTCCAGACTGCGTCTCAGCCATGACCTCCCAGATTCGTCAGAATTATTCCACCGAAGTGGAGGCTGCCGTGAACCGCCTGGTCAACCTGCACCTGAGGGCCTCCTACACCTACCTCTCGCTGGTGAATTAGCCCGGGCAGCCCTTTGCACTGGGTCCCTCGCCTACCCCGCTGCGCATGCGTGGGCCCCCTTTGTTCCATCGAGGGCGGGGACCTCGTGCGCCGGCCTCGCCCCAGCAGAGTTCTTGTTTACTTTGAGAGTGTAACACTGAGTAGACCAGGCTGGCCTCGACTAAGACATGCTTCTCCCTGCTTTCGAGTATGGCGTTTAAAGGTGTGCGCCACTGCGTTCCGTTAACTCTCGCTTGTAATATTTCCTACCGCAGGGCTACTATTTTGACCGGGATGACGTGGCTCTGGAGGGTGTAGGCCACTTCTTCCGCGAATTGGCCGAGGAGAAGCGCGAGGGCGCCGAGCGTCTCCTCAAGTTGCAGAACGATCGTGGAGGCCGCGCACTCTTTCAGGATGTGCAGGTAAGAGCGGCGGTGGACATTGGTCACCACCGAGCGCGCCGCACCCATGCGACCCCTTGGTTTGTTATTGCGATCCCGTGGTTTTGACCTGATATAGGTCCGACTGCTGGAAAATTACATTCCATTCTTGAGGGGTGTGTGCGGTGGTGGTGCAGGGTGGCAGGAGACAGTTAAATGCACTCAAAGTGGGAAATACAGTGAAAACCAAGACCACAGGATGCTGTGATTTGGGGAGGCAGGGTCTCACTTTGTGGCCCTAGTCGACCTGGAACTCATCAGAAACGGGCCCTGCATAGGCCGTTTTATTCTTGGCTGGGAGGAGGATTGGGTTCTGAGATACTGCATTCTCTTGTGCAGAAGCCATCTCAAGATGAGTGGGGTAAAACCCAGGAGGCCATGGAAGCTGCCCTGGCCTTGGAGAAGAACTTGAACCAGGCCCTCTTGGATCTTCATTCCCTGGGCTCTGCTCGCACAGATCCTCATGTAAGTACCTTGTTAGTCCTTTTTTTAGACCATGGCTGCCTGTATTGGCTTTGAACTCTCAGTAATGCTCCCATCTCAGCCCCTGAACACTGATTAAAAGAACCATCTCCAGTTATTCCTGCCTTTGGGGACAGATTTCAACTGCTCACACCTGCTGGGTCTCTGATGTCTCCTTCCTTTGCAGCTCTGTGACTTCCTTGAAAACCACTTCCTGGATAAGGAGGTGAAGGTCATCAAGAAGATGGGCAACCACCTGACCAACCTCCGCAGGTTGGCTTCTGGGCCCCAGGCGTCTCTGGGCGAGTACCTCTTTGAGCGGCTCACTCTCAAGCATGACTAGGAGGCCTCTCCTTCCGAGGGGCTCCCACCTCTGCTCTGCACCAACCGGCCTCAGGACCTTCACCCGAACCTCTCAAGAAGCCACTAGGCAGCCTTGAAACGCCCTGGAGCCCCTCTCAAGTCTTGGACCAAGTAAAAATAAAGCCTTTTGAAACAGCAGTTGGTGATGGCCCTGCTCATTTTCTGTGGGAACCCATGTGTGTTGGAGGGATCTCCGCCTTCTCGGGGGCAGATGGGTCTTGGCAGTCTCCACTGCGCAGAGGTGCCCCGTATCTGAGCTCAATGAGCTATACACCCCTATCACTGAAAGAACACTAAAGAACAAATAGGGGGCTTCTAAATGCCAGTGCAAGGCATGCTGGGACGGTGGGGCAGCCAGGGTCACAGGGTGTCCATGGGATGCTGAGCTAGAGGTTGGGGCCCATCAAAAAGGAGGATGTGAAAGTTGGGACCACTGTCCAAAAGGGAACCAAACCTTGCCCTGGGTGTGGGTGGGATAGGGTCACTGGATAACACTGCTGTGTCAGCCAGCTCTAACATACAGGAGAGGGCTGCATGAAACTGCTTCGTGGACAGTCATGTGGGCAAGAAAATGACCCAATACAATCACTGCTTCCCCACCCTCAGAGATTAAAGGGAGAACTCAGCCATGCAGAAGGCACTGAGGTCCGAGAACCAAGGAAATAGGCAGTGCTTCTAAGAAAGTTTTGGTTTTCCCATGTTGGCCGACATCCTGCTTAGCCACACCCCGAGGAGGCTGCTCTTCACTCTTTGAGGCTGGGTCTTGCCACAGTCTTGGAGGCTTTGAACTTTGGATCCTTTGTTACATGCCCCTGTGACTTCTGTGCATCTTCCTTTCTACCCAGCGTCACTGAGCCTCAAATCCAAACTAAGCAGTCACATTCACCTTTCCTGAAAACACTGGCCTCGCTTTCCACAGAAGCGTTGGCAGACAAGAGTAGACTGAAACCAGGAGGAAGCTGGGGCTCCTGGTATGTGTTTGTGAGGCCAGCACTTGAGAGGCTAAAGGCAGGACTGCTGTGAATTTGAGCCACCACCTTGGGGTATGTGCCAAGATCCTACCTGAAAAACTAAGCTTCCACACAGCTGGGGAGGGGAGCTGACGGGGGAGACGCGCCACACCACGGGACTTCATGCTCAGCTACACTGGTAACTCTTAAATACAGGTATATTTTTTTCATCTCTGGACACACTCCAATCACACACCTTCTGCCCTCCCCCTCCAAATAATGCAAACCAAGAAGGGCCTCAGGTATGAGGGCCCTCCTTCACTGAAGCTGGGGCAGGACAAAGCTTGCAGGCAGAAAGGCCTCGAGGTACATGTGGGGCTTCAAGAAGCCAGTGGGCTCGGTTCTAGATCAGGAAAGGGGACCCGGGGGCAGCACAGTGATCAGACTCCTGATTTGGCCACTGGGAGCCAGAGCCCAGCGGTTTCAAGGCAGGCTGAGCCGTTGTGGGGCTGACAATCATCCTGTTCGCAAAGGAGGCATTTCCTGGAGGGGACACTGGGCCAAAGGGAAGAATAACCTCTGGTCCACAAGAAGGCAGAATGGTCTGGTCCAACTCTGCACACTCCCTGGGAGAAATGAGCAGGACACACCCAGGGAGGCCAAGCTTGCAGCCTGTCCTGGAATCCCAGCTGCGGGCTGAAACGGAGGACCACAAGCACTGCCACCTTTGCTTCATTTGACTTTTGCCTGCCAGGCCTTGAACTAACTTCCTACGTAGCAGACCTTAAACACCTGACCTTCTGCCTCTACTTACTGAGTGCTGGAATTACAGAGGTGCACCAGCAATTCAGGGTTACGAGGTGAGGTGTTAGAGCTAGGTCCCAGGGCTTCAGGTGTGCTAGGCAAGCACTCTGACAACTGAGTTACTTTTCCAGCCCATATTCAACTATGTTAATCCCTGAGGCATCCTAACTCTGCACTTGGCGTCCAGGTTGCAGGGAGGCCACACAGATTCTAACATGAAGTGGTCTTGGGGACAGGCCTGAGCAAGGCATACTCTCTGTGGATTAGGATCAAATGAAGAAGCAGCCTGGAAAACAATAAACCAGGAGGCTGAAAACCTCTGGCATCGAAGAACAAAGGCAGATTCCTGGCCTCTGGGACCCAGTCTGAGTCTGGAGACTCCAGACCAGAACACAAAGAGTGCATTCTGCAATTCAAGAAAGGCACAGCGGCGTGGAGTGTGGGGGCTCCAAGACTGGAGCCCAGGGGCTGAATGTCTGAAATAGGCTGGGCTGTGGACCATACTGGGTATGGGTCCCTCTCAGGGTCTGGAGTGGGGTTCAGGCACCCTCCCATCTATCAGGCCCTCTGCAGGAGGGACACAGGACCGGCAGGGAGTGGGGTAGAGGGACTTAGTTACGCTCCTCGCCCACGGAACTGGTAGGACTCAGGGGCTCAGTGGGTGTGCTGAGTGAGCTGGAGGCGCCAGTGTCCACTGAGTTGCTTCTCTTGCTTCCGCCTGTGGAGGAAGAACAGGAGGCTCGGCGTGGCCACTCCGGTGCTCGGATGTTGCGGCGGTCCTTGGCAGCCTCTTCTTCCTCGTCATAACGCTCACTGTCTTCCCGCAGTAGTCCATCCCGGGGCTCTTCCTCATCCTCACTCTGGTGTGGGCTGGAGTGTCGAGACAGTGAGGGCGATGGCGGCACGGAGGCTGGCCGTGGGTAACGATACCCCTGGGACTGCATAACCCGGAGCAGACACAAACAGGGTGAACGGGCGCCACTTAAGCCCTCATTAGTGTTCATTAACGGCCAGTCCCAAACCAGCCCGTCCCGCCCGGCCCAGCATTGGTCCCGACTTCACTTACCGCATCTACCGCGTGGGGCTCATAGGTGAAATGATCTGGAAAAGCCTTGGCCAGAGCCATGTGGCGTGCAGACATGTAGTACTGGGCAGAAAGGAGGACAGAATATGTCAAAGGCAGAGGTTACACTCCAGCTACCGGCAGATCAAGCCCAGTCACTTTTTTTCCTCTGTGTAGCCCTGATGGTCCTGTTAAACCCAGAGATCCGCCGCCTCTGTCTCCCAAGTGCTGTTTTTTGTTTGTTTGTTTTGTTTTTTCAAGACAGGATTTCTCTGTAGCTTTGGAGCCTGTCCTGGAACTAGCTCTTGTAGACCAGACTGGCCCTGAACTCACAGAGATCCACCTGCCTCTGCCTCCGGAGTGCTGGGATTAAAGGCGTGCACCACCACTACCTGGTCCAAGTGCTGTTTTTTAAGGCATGGGCCACTACTGCCTGGCCATATTTTTTATTAAAAGAAGAGCCATGCTCCCCTGATTATCACCGGGAGAAGCAAGGCAGGTTCTAGGTAAGAGTCTACAACCTAATCACCCCATCTTCCCTGCGCTAACACTGAGCCACGCTCTACCCCTGTCACAGGTGGAGTCTAGGCCAGGGCTTGACAACAAACTTTCCCTTGGTAATTAGCCTAGGCTGGCTTATAGATAGTATAGTTCTCCTGCCTCACCCTTCCAAGTACCCGGGATGACAAGCCTGGGCCAATAGGTACAGCTGGCCACACCTGACTGTTTTCTGTTTCGAGTTGAGGGTTGAAGGTATGACTACTCACACCCAGCTGGCTCTGAACTGTCAGCAGGCTCCATTTTGCTGCACCTTTAGGCAAACAAGTTCACTGGGCCGACTTGTCTGTCCTAGGTAAATATCCTTATGTAACTGCAAATACCCCGTCTGGCTAGGTATGGATAATCTTTGTTACACCTTACCACAGGGCAGACAAATTCTCAGATCAAGTGCTGACTGGGCACGCCACTACACACAAATGAAAAAACGCTGCCCAGATGCTATTTCTAGGTTGTTTGTTTTCCTTTTTTTTTTTTTTTAATTGATTTTTATTGAGCTCTACATTTTTCTCTGGTCTCCTCCCTTCTGCAACCCTCCCCCAAGGTCCCCATGCTCCCAATTTACTGGAAGATCTTGTCTTTTTCTACTTCCCATGTAGATAAGATCTACGTAAATCTCTCTTAGTGTCCTTGTTGTTGTCTAAGCTCTCTGGGATTGTGGTTTGTAGGTTGGTTTTCTTTGCTTTATGTTTAAAAACCACCTATGAGTGAGCACATGTGATAATTGTCTATGTCTGGGTTTGTTTGTTTGTTTGTTTTTGAGGAAGATTCTCTCTGTGTAGCACAGGTTATCCTGGAACTGGCTATGGAGAGCAGGCTGACCTTGAACACACAGAGAGCTACCGACTCTGCCCCCAAGTGCTTGAGCCAAAGGTGTGCACTACTGCACCCGGCTTTCTTTTCCTTTCTTTTTTCTTTTCTTTTCTTTCTTTCTTTTTTTTTTTTTTTTTTTTTTTTTTTTTTTTTTTTTTTGGTGCATGTACGAGTGACACTGACTCCTGGCGGTGGAATGACCATTGTTTCCCGTGAGTGCTGGCGACTGCATGCTGATAATCACACAGCAAGTGTGCCTAACCACAACGAGCCCTCTCTCCACTCTCTCCAGCCCATCTTTTTTTTCTTTTTGGAGACAGGTCTTGTTATGTAGACTAGGCTGGCTTTGAACTCACAGAGATCCACCTGCCTCTGCAGGTGAGGTACTGAAATAAAAGGTGTGTAACAATGCCAGGCCTTCATCTTGTTTTTATGAGGTGGGGGGTTTGCCTATCATAAAGAGGGTGCTGGCTATCCAGAGCCCCAAGGATCCTCTTAACTCTACTTTTCAGTGCTGCACACAACAGGGGCCACCGAATTTATTGTTGTTATTGTTTTTATGTGAAGGGTGTCCACCTGCTTGTTGTGTTTGTGCACCACAAGTACATCCGGTGCCCACAGAGACCAGAGGGTGTCAGATCCCCCTAGGAATGGAATTTCAGATGTTTGTGAGCCACCATGTGGGTCCTAGGAATCGAACCCTAGTCCTCTGGAAGAGTGGCCAGTGTTCTTTAACCACTGAGCCATCTCTCCAGCCTGACACTAATTTCTTCTTTTTCAAGACATGGTTTCTCTGTGTAACAGCCCTGGCCTTCCTGGACCTCTCTTTATAGACCAGGCTGGCCTCAAACTCAGAGATCTGTGTGCCTCTGTCTCCTGAGTGCTGGGATTAAAGGTGTGTGCCACCATGGCTCCTGTCCCATTAATTTCTTTCTTTTTGTTTTTTGTTTTTTTTTTTTTGTTTTGTTTTGTTTTGTTTTGTTTTTCGAGACAGGGTTTCTCTGTAGCTTTGGAGCCTGTCCTGGAACTAGCTCTTGTAGACCAGGCTGGTCTCGAACTCACAGAGATCCGCCTGCCTCTGCCTCCTGAGTGCTGGGATTAAAGGCGTGCGCCACCACCGCCTGGCTCCTGTCCCATTAATTTCTTAAAGAGACAGCAATTATTATAAGTAGGAAATGCTGCCCTATCTCCAGCCTCTTTTTGTTTTTATAAAGACAGGGTTTCTCTGCGTATCACTGGCAGCCTGGAACTTGCTCTGTAGACCAGGATCCTCCTGCCTCTGTCTCCCAACTGCTGGGATTAAAGGCGCGCGCCACCATGCCCCTCTATCTCCAGCCTCTTAAGGCTACAGAACCAGCTGAGGCTAAGGAAAGGGAAGTCGGTCATACCCGGCCTAGGTACTTCCAATCCAACAGGTCTGACAGCCGTTCTGTGCGATTCCGCTGGATGATGCGCTGTCGCCGGCTCTGCTGACAGAAACTGTAGAGGAAGGAGGTGAGCTGCGAGCAGGAGTCATCCAGGCTGCGGAACCTCCGATCCAGAATGTAAATACCGTAAGCTGAGGGATCTGCGATGTGTTCCTCCATAAAGCAGCCAAAGCCCGAGAGGTTGGTGGAGATGCTGGGGATGCCCATGACGGTGCACTCCGCTGTAGGGCCAAGAGTGGGAACAGCAAACTCAACAGGTCTCTCCAGCCTGCTCCGCAAGAGAGGCCTCTACATTGCCACCTGCTGGCAACTGGTGGCAACTGAGCCAAGCACACCCTGGCTGCACCTCAGGGATGCTGAGGGCCTCCCCCATTTCTAGGAAGGGAAGCTAGGAGACTCAGAAAAGTGAATCCGCTGAAAAGCCCATGATTAAGAGGATACTTATTTATGGAACACTAATGCTGGGCTTACATAAAGAACTCTATTTAATCATCACATAAGATACATTGTGTGTGTCTATGTGAGCCTGTGTGTCAGAGTATAAATTTTGGATTATCACATGGTCATAGTCAGGTTGGTGGTTGTTGTTCTGAGATATGCATGCATGCATGTATGTACGTATGTTTTTCAAAACAGGGTTTCTCTGTGTAGCCCTGGCTGTCCTGGAACTTGTTTTGTAGACCAGGTTGGCCTTGAACTCACAGAGATCCGCCTGCCTCTGCCTCCCAAGTGCAGAGATTAAAGGTGTGCGTTACCGCCACCGGGCTCAGTCAATGCTCTTAATTGCTTTTAATTGTGACCCTAAACTCACTAGGTAGCCAAGGATGACCCTGAACTCCCAATCTTCCTGCCTCTGCATCCATTAGTTAGCATTGCAGGTAGAGATGCTAGCTGCTACCTGGTGGTTTGTCTGAGGGTTTACTGTGGAGCCCAGGAAGGCCTTGAAATGCTGACTGCTGCCTCAGCCTTCCCAGTGTTCTAGCCACACCCAGTATGTTTCCACTGGGAGTAAGGAAAGAGCTCAGAGTGAGCTGACGGCAGTGGGCGATCCCAGGCTCAGGATAGGCCCTCCAACAGGAAGAAGCTAAGGCAAGGGCTGCCGTGGGTTCAAGTCTAGGTGACAGAGACCCCATGGTAGAACAATGCTTTCCAGGCACAACAACAATGACCTTTTTTTTTTTTCTTTTGAGACAGGTTTTCTCTGTGTAGCCCTGGCTGTCTGGAACTCGCTCTGTAGACCAGGCTGGCCTCGAACTCACAGAGATACACCTGCCTCTGCTACTAGCACCCGGCCATTATTATCTTAATTAGAGCAGTGCCAGAGCTCGCAAGTGACCCTCAAGGCCCGGGCTGCTGCTTCCTCATAGAAGGAGGGGGTGAGCATTACCCCTCTCTGGAGATTCTAGCCACTCCTTCCCACATCTCCTCCCAGATACATGTAATTCTGTTCTAGCTTTATTGGTCTTATGGCCGTAGGAGGTCCTACATTATAGAGTGTGGGAGGAGGCCCCATTGCTGCAGCCGTGGAGATGGGGAGACTCCTCTCCTCTGTGATATGACTGCTTTAAGGATTCCCACACTCCTCTGAGTAACCCCTCACCCAAGCTCTGTAAGGAAAAGAAACAATGATTCACTCAGTGTGTGTGTGTGTGTGTATGTGGAGAGAGAGAGAGAACTGATGAATATACCTATAATACAAACACTCAAAAGATATCAAGAGTTCAAGGTCAACCTCAGACACAGTGAGCTTGGGTTTCACAAAACCCTGTGTAAAAATACAAAAATTCACAAGAAAGCCCCATGGTCTTCCCTCAATGAGGGAGACTTTGAAACAGGCGATTGCAACTCAGAGCTCAGGCTGAAGAGGGGTGTGGAGAGGGGACCAGGAAGTTCAGCTGGTAGAATGCTTGCCTGGTGTACACAAAGCCCTAGGTTTGACAGCCAGCACTGTACAAACAGGTCACAATGGCGCAGGCTTGTAATCCCAGCACTCTGCTAGTAGAAGCAAGAAGATCAGAGGTTCAAGACCAGCCTTGGCTACACAGCAAGGCTGAGAGGCCCTGGGAGCAGTCTTGCTCATCAGCACCTCATGGTTCTGAGAGATCACACGCCAGCAAACTGGATCCATGACAAGCACCAGAAATGAACACCACACCAGTCTCCTAGTCCTGAGCCCTGTGCACTTCTGTGTCACAAAGCCGTACAATGGAACAGGCTGGGCCCTTACCATCATCCCTAAACTGAGGAGCCATGTTGTGGGTTCATGCCAGAACTGCACAAACCACAGCACTCTGCCACCCCTCCCCCAACACTCACCAGGTGTGTAGCCCCAGGGCTCATAGTAGGAGGGGAAGACTCCAAGGTGACAGCCCCGGACAAACTCCTCATAGTCCACTGGGAGCAGAGGGCTCGTGGAGGAGAGGAACTCCGGGTGGAAAATCACCTGCCAAAGAAAGGTAAGTAAGGACCCAGAGTAGCCAGGGAGGGCACATCAAACAAACAGCAAAGTGGACAAGCCAAAGACTTAAACTAAATTCAGCTGGCCTCAGAAGTCACTGTTCTTTCTAAATAGTTCAGGTGGTGGTTTGAAATAAAAATGCCCTCCCCCCACACACACTCATAGGGAGTGGCACTATTAGGAGGTAAGGCCTTGTTGGAGGAAGTGTGCCACTGGGGGTGGATCTAGATGTGGCACACTCAGCTCCCTCCCCAGCAGCATGTCTGCCTGTGGATCCAGATGTGGCACACTCAGCTCCCTCCCCAGCAGCATGTCTGCCTGTGGATCCAGATGTGGCACACTCAGCTCCCTCCCCAGCAGCATGTCTGCCTGTGGATCCAGATGTGGCACACTCAGCTCCCTCCCCAGCAGCAAGTCTGCCTTTGGATCCAGATGTGGCACACTCAGCTCCCTCCCCAGCAGCATGTCTGCCTGTGGCTGCCATGCTTCCGCCATGGCGGAATGGACTAAGCCTCTGAACTGTAAGCCAGTCCCAATTAAATGTTTTCCCTTATAAGAGTTGTCACGGTCATGCTGCCTCTTCTTAGCAACAGAAACCCTGAAACAGTACAGTTGATAAACTAGGGCGGTAAGAAATACGAAACCCAAGGACCAGCCCCATTCCCACCAACCCCATCCCCACCAGCCCCATCCCCACCAACCCCATCCCCACCAGCCCCATCCCCACCAACCCCATCCCCACCAGCCCCATCCCCACCAGCCACCTCACCTTCACACGGTCAGCACTGCTGTTGAAAAGGCCAATTCGGCGAATGGTGGTCAGGATGGGGTCTGAGGAGTCGTCTAGCATGTTGTGGGTGCACACAGGGGGGAAAGACTGCCGCTGTAGAAGCCACAAGTGAGGTGGAGGAGTCAAGGGAGGGACAGATTTGCATTTGCTGCTTGTTCATGGGCCATGCTAATGCCAGGGATCTGAAGATGTCCCTAACGGAGGCCAACAAATTCCAGACTGAAACCCTGCTTTTTCCTATAACTATCATGAGCAAAGCCACCACCACAACAGAAAACCCAGTAAACTGAGGCAGAGCTGATCTGAGGCGCTTCACAGATAATGAAGAAGTGTCTGTCCTTAAAGAAATCCCAAGAAACCTCGGCAAGATGAAAGCAACCACGTGGCCTTTACAGCCACCTTGGTTGGTTGATGTAACCATGTAACATAAACCAGAATGGCAGCAGGAAGCTGACTCTGTCCCCCCCAAAATAAAGAAATCCCAAGAAAATTTAAATGCCCCCAGCCAAGTGGGCAGTTGTGTCCATTTGATAGCAAGCTGTAAGGGCAGCTGGGAGTTGTAGTTTTCTTAAAAACCCAGGAATCATAGCTGCAACTCACAGACAGATTGACAGGAAACCCTAGACTTTTCTCCTAGGAAGAGCTTATGACTGTTGCACCACCTCGCTAAAAGACACACAATGGCAGTGTGTGAGGGCCAAAAACTACAACTCCCACAAGGCAGTGGTGGCACATGCCTTTAATCCCAGCACTCAGGGAGGCAGACACAGGCAAATCTCTTGAGTTTGAGGCCGGCCTGGTCTACAGAGTGAGTTCCAGGACACCTGGAGATACACAGAGAAACCCTGTCTCAAAAACAAAACAAAACATGGGCTGGAGAGATGGCTCAGCGGTTAAGAGCATTGCCTGTTCTTCCAAAGGTCCTGAGTTCAATTCCCAGCAACCACATGGTGGCTCACAACCATCTGAAATGAGATCTGATGCCCTCTTCTGGCCACAAGACAGAATATTGTATACATAATAAATAAATGAATATTTAAAAAAAAAAAAAAAACAACAAACAAAATTGAACAAAGAAACAAAAACGCTACAATCCCAGTAGCCCATGTTAGCATTATTCAAGAAGGAAGTGGCTGCCTCACTTCAGAAATATTTTCTCCAAAAGCACATCTTATCCCATTAGTCCATGTTAGCTGTCTAGATTCTAAAACAGCCTCATCAATGTGGACCATAGGAATCAAAGCCTTAGGATCAAAGGAAGTCAGTCAATAAAGTTCAAAATGTAGTTCTTATTTCATGGGCCTCATCTTCCTAATGCTTCCCATTCACTTAATTCCAACCTCAGGAATCAGAGGGTTCTGAGGGAAATAAGACACAGCCATGGGAGTGGGCTAGGGGACCCATGCTTTAATCCTAGTACTCCAAAGGCTAAAACAGGAAGATCTCTAAGTCTGAGGCCAACCTGGTCTACATGGAGAGATCCAGGATAGCCCAAGGCTAAGCAGAGAAAATGTGTCTTCAATAATAAGACCAAAAAAAAAAAACCACCCCCCCCCTAAAAAAAAAAAACTACCAGCATGGGCTGGAGAGATGGCTCAGTGGTTAAGAGCACTGGCTGCTCTTCTAGAGGTCCTGAGTTCAATTCCCAGCAACCACATGGTGACTCACAAACATAAGATCTGGTGCCCTCTTCTGACCTGCAGGAATACATGCAGACAGAACACTGTATACATACTAAGTATTTTTTCTTTTTGATTTTTGGCAACAAGGTTTCTCTGTAGCTTTGGGGCCTGACCTGGAACTAGCTCTTGTAAACCGGGCTGGCCCCAAACTCACAGAGATCTGCCTGCCTCTGCCTCCCGAGTGCTGGGATTAAAGGTGTGCACCACTACCTGGCCCAATAAATCTTAAAAAACAAAAAAGAGGGGGGCTGGAGAGATGGTTCAGCAGCTTAGAGCACTGCTTATTTTTCCTAAGGTTCTGAGTTCAATTCCCGGCAACCACACGGTGGCTCACAGCCACCTTTAATAGGATCTGCTGCCCTCTTCTGGCATATAAGCATACATGCAGGCAGAACTCTGTATACATAACAAATAAATACATCTTAAAAAAATAAACACACACACACACACACACACACACACACACAAAACCACCAGCAAAAATTTATTTTGGAGTCGGGCAGAGCCAGGCGGATCTCTGCGAGTTTGAGGCCAGCCTGGATTAAAGAGTTAGTTGTTAGTTTCAGGACATCTAGAGCTGTTACACAGAGAAACCCTGTCTCCTCCTTCTCCCTGCCCCACAGACACACATTAATTAATTTCAGCCCCCCAAATAGCTGCTCTTTGCCACCTGTCTCTGGTTTAATAAGAGCCATGACTAAAAAATAAAGATAAAGCCTTCTGGGCTGTATTAACTTAGTAAAACCCTAGTTTCCACCAAGACTAGAAATGCCGTCAGACAGCATTTTAGGTCTACAGCTGAGATTTCTCCCTTTGCTGTAACCCTTCTAACCTGATGTCCCCACCAGTGTGTTTTAAAATACCTTATGTTATCACTTTCTCTGTTCTGTTATCATACAAAGTCAAAAAATGGTTACTATATTGGAACATGGTGTTCCAAGTGACCTAAATTTGTGTGCCTGGCCCATGGTCACACTTGGCTACAGAATAAACTCTCTCTCTCTCTCTCTCTCTCTCTCTCTCTCTCTCTCTCTCTCTCTCTCTCCCTCCCTCCCTCCCTCCCTCCCTCCCTCTTTTTATTTTGTTTTGTTTGTTTAAGACAGGGTTTCTGTGTATAGTTCTGGCTGTCCTGGAATTCACTCTGTAGACCAGGCTGGCCTCAAAATCAGAGATCTACCTGCCTCTGTCTCCTTAACAGTGTGAGCCACCACCACCAGGCTAGAATAAACAATCTTATTCCCTTTGATGTGGAAGTTGTGTTTTATATTGACATTTCTGTGGATCTCAGAATTGGCTCTCTATTAAGGGTAACCCAAGAGAATAGAAACCTTTGGGGCAAGAGGCCTCAGGAAATGCTGGGAACGGCCAGCACTCTTCTCAGGGATGCAGACCATACCTGAGTAGCAAAAATGGCTCTCTTCATCATAGTGAAGTCCTCCTTGTCCAGCATCTTGTTCATGTCTGGGAGGCTCCCCCTGCAAGGGGAGAGACAGGCATTTGGAAATGAAGAGGTGAACAGCTCAGGTTGGGTGACCAATGACGACAGGGTCAGGGCCAGGCACTCACACTAGTAAGGACTCGTAAAGCTTCCTCCCGAATTTCTCCTTAACTGTATTGGCTGTGTCCCTGGAAGGGAGAGAGACAAATGTCACACACTCATCAGCTACTGTTTACTGTCAGGCTTTGGGGCGACAGGAAAACTGAGATCTGGGCCAAGAAGCAGGCCCTGGGGGGCTTCAGACTGGGGGTGGAGATTGGAGGAAGCTTCAGCTCCTTGAGAGGTGTGGCTGGGGACAGGTGGCTTTTCCTCTGATGTCAGCGACTCATCTGTGAGGGGAGTGTAAAAATAGAATGGACCTCGGAGCTGCAGAGAGCCTGCGAGGTCGGGAGGAAGCCCAGCCACAGAGCCTTCCAGAAATGTCAGCTATTATTAGGGTTTGGGTGAACCTTGGACAGTGATGTGAGGTCCTGTTTTATAAACAAGAGGAGTAATATTCTGAGAGAGGAACATCTTGGCACACGAGCTCGGAAAGACTATCACCCTACTGTCTCATGACTTACGATCCTCCCAGGGACACGCTGATCCAGCCACCCTGGACCCCTCTCCCTGACCCCCTTCACACTCTGGCCTCAGTGTGCTGGCTGGTATGACCTTGGACTTCTGAGCCTTCGGTGTCCCCTTCCCAACTGATAGGATTAGAGAAATGGACCACGATCCGGGTCTATGCAATGCTGGGGACTGAACCAAGGGTCTTACAAGTGCTGGGCAAGTGCTCTACGGACCGAGCTGCATTCCAAGCTCGCCCACACTTCAACATGTACCGGCTCTCACCAGGGTTAGAACAGTGCCCGAGCGCTGTAGATAGTCAGAGGCTGGGGGATAGTGAACGCATGGGTGTCAGAGAGCAGGAAATGGGCCCAGGAAGGATGCAGTGGCTTGGCAGAATGAAAAGGAAGGTCACAGCTGGTGGCTGGGCAGAAACTTTGAGGTGGATCATCTGCCCTGATCATGTGCTCACACTTCCAGCCAGACCATGTGCTTTAAGTGAAGGTTTTACTAGGAATGGGTGTGGTGTCCTGATCAGGTCAGAGATAGCCACCACAGAGAGATAAGGTGTGGACCCCTGGGTCAGCCGGTCAAGGACTGCTGACCAGAGCTGTTTCCGCACGGCTTGGCCCTTCAGGGTCTCCACATTGAAATTGTTGGTCCGGGCCGGCATGATGAAGAAGGCAACAACTGTCTGCTCACTGCCGTTCACCTGGGACAAGGAGCACAGGAACATCAGGACACTGAACTCAACCATGCCATCGTGGCTAAGAACTATGGGACTTCTGACTTTCTTTTTTATCACAATACAGGAGATTAAAATCAAAGTCTACTGCATAGGTAGGTGCTGTATGTACCACTGGTCATACCTCTAGCTCTCACTGGGCCATCCTAGGCAGGGGCTCTGCCCGCACTGAGCCACATCTTCGGCCCATCTATGTAGGTGCTCTACCACTGAGCCAAACTCCCAGTCCTGTTTCCATCCCCCCCAGCTCCCCCCCTCGCCCTGCCCCCAGACCTGACTGCTGATCTTTCTGCCCTCCCTGCCCCCAGAATGGGAGAGCAGGCCTGTGACACCAGGCCTGACTGCTGAGTCTCTATGCTCTGCTCCTACCCGAGGGTTTCCATAACCACCCCGTAGGTCTCCGTTCTCCCTGGCTATGGATACTTTTTCTCCTCCAGCTTCCTCTCCATGGACCAGGCCTTACTCTGAGAAGATAGTTGAGCCGGGCTAAGGCTTCCAGGAACACATCAGCTCCCTTGTTGGAGAACTCATAGCGGCCAGCAATAAAGAAATACAGAGTCTTGTCTAAGTTGAAGTCCAAGTGCCTAAACAAGTCACAGGAAAGAATGAGGTCTCAGTTCCCAAGCTGGTTCTGAAAACTACAAATCCCAGAAGCCACAGGGCCAAAGCATTTTTTACAATACACTGGTATCAGAGGTCACGGTCAGATTGGAGCATTTTCTCCTTTGATGGACATTTAATTAACACCCATCACACGGCTCTAGATATCAAGAAATAATGGAGCCTGGTCTACAAGAGCTAGCTCCAGGACAGGCTCTAAAGCTGCAGAGAAACCCTGTCTCAAAAAAAACCAAAAGAAAATAAATAAAAAAATAAATAAATAAATAAATAAATAAATAAATAATGGAGCGGGCCGGAGAGATGGCTCAGCTGTTAAGAGCACTGATTATTCTTCCAGAGGTTCTCAGTTCAATTCCCAGCAACCACATGGTGGCTCACAACTACCTGTAATAAGATCTGGTGCCAACTTCTGGCCTATAGGGACACATGCAGGCAGAACATTGTATACATAATAAATAAATCTTAAAAAAAAAAAGAGCTGGGCAGTGGTGGTGCACACCTTTAATCTCAGCACTTGGGAGGCAGAGGCAGGCAGATCTCTGAGTTTGAGGCCAGCCTGGTCTACAGAGTAAGTTCCAGGACACCTAAGGCTACACAAAGAAACCCTGTCTCAAAAAAACCAAAAACCAAAGAGAGAGAGAGAGAGAGAGAGAGAGAGAGAGAGAGAGAGAAATAATGGAGACCACAGCTGTCCCAGGGCTGAAGGACCAAGGAATCTAAACCTTCACCCTCTCTGAGACGTGGGAGTCTGGACCCCCGCCCTCTCTTAGCCACCTGGCTCACATACCCATAAAAATGACCTCGCACAAACTCCTGGATTCGTGCTTTGCTCTGAGCATGAAGGTTCTGGAACTCGTGCATAGCAGAGAACTTCTTCACATTCAACCCGTTGGGGGTCACAATATCTAGGGTTGGGAGAGCAAGCCCCACGTTTCATTTCTTTGTTCTGATCAAGAGGGAAACGATTCCTGCTGTAACTTCACTGTCCCGCAGCCCCGGTGAACCCGGCTCCAAGGGACTCATTCTACTTGACCTTTATTTCTCATTTTAGTTTTGGGATTTATTCCTTTTATTTTATGTGTATTGGTGCTTTGGCTACGAGTATGTCCATGTACAATGTGTGTGTCTGTTGCCTGTGAGGCCAGAAGAGGTTGTCAGATCTCTAGGAAGTGGAATTACAGATGGTTGTGAGCCACCATGGGGTTGCAGCGGGGCGGGGGGGGGGGAAGGACCTGGGTTTTCTAGAACAGCAACCAGGGTTCACACACACACACACACACCAAACACGTTTTTAAAAATTATATGAGGGGAGCTCCTGAAAGAGGCACGAAGACAGACAGCACGTCGACCAAAAGTGACCGAGCATGCTGTCACAGCACTGTGGTAACTGAGGCCCTTCAGGGACTGAACCCTCAGTGTAAGGCCACCCCAGAGAGAACTTGGCTGAAAAAAGAAAATAAAAGAAAAAGAGGGGACTAGAGAGATGGCTCAGCGGTTAAGAGCACTGGCTGTTCTTCCAGAGGACCTGGGTTAATTCCCAGCACCCACAGGGAAGCTTACAACTGTCTGTAACTCTACCTCCAGGGGATCTGACTCCCTTGCACAGCATACATGCAGACAAAATACCAATGCACATAAAGTAAAAATAAATAAATCATAAAATAATAACCTTTTTTAAAAAAAAAAAGAGAGAGAAAGAGAAGGTATATCTTGGGGGAAGTGGACCAGTGGTGGTATTTTTAGTTCCTGTTTCAGAGAGGGAGGACAGATGAAAGCCACACCCTCAGAGATCCTGAGCCCATCAGTTCCCCATGTAGTCACCCCTCTGTGGGAGCTGGGGCACTGAGAGCTACACATATGAAAATGCTAATAAAACTGCTTAAAAAGAGGACCCCAAACCAAACACACAGCAGCCAATGAAAGCTGAGCATGGTTAAGTATGCCTGTAACGCCAGCACTGGGGTGGGCGAAGACGGGCAGATCCCGGGAGCTTAAACAGCCTCGGCAAAATGGCAAACTCCAGGTTCAGTGAGAGACCCTGCTTGTAGGTGTCGGGAGAAATGGCTCAGCAGCGAAGCCAGCCTACTGCTCTCAAGGCACTTGTTTCGGGTGATTAACAGTGCTTGGAACTCCATCTGATGGTCAGGATCCAAGTCCTCCTCTACCCTCCATGAATACACATATGTGCACACATGGGTGCATGTACCCACTCACAAGGACACGCACATACATAAATAAAACCTCTAAAAAAATTAGGTAGTCAGTCAGTCAGTCACAGAGAGGACACCTGAGAGTCTTTTCTGGTCTCCACATATACATGTATGAAATATAAATCACTGTGCATCACACACACACACACACACACACACTTTACAACAAATCAACAAAAAATTACAACGCAGGACCTAGGGCAAAGTTTAAAGTTGAGGAGCATATGGGGCAGGATGAGCAAATCTAGTTCCAACCCTACTTTATTCAAAAATAAAGCCTGCTATATTTGCATTTCTTTCAGAAGATCGGCATATGTTAGCCACTTGTGAAATCAGAATAAAAGAAACTCGTTGGGCGGTAGTGGCAGCGCGCACGCCTTTAATCCCAGCAGTCAGAAGGCAGAGGCAGGCGGATCTCTGTCAGTTCGAGACCAACCTGATCTACAGAGCTAGTTCCAGGACAGGCTCCAAAGCTACAGAGAAAGCGTGGCTCAAAAAACTAAACCAAACCAAAAAACAGAATAAAAAAACCTCTAGCTCCTATTACCTATTACCCTACTGTCTGTGTCATTCAGGAGGCAGAGGTGGCCAGCTTCACTTACAAGTTACCAGGACTCCCAGGAAGTCAACTCTACTCATGCTCTATTTTCCAGAGTAAAACTAAACTGGTGGGGATTGGCAGAGCCTCTCCCTCCGCCGTCTGCAGCGGCCAGAGCGCAGACCTTACCTGGTTTCCTTTTGAGGAGGTGCTGAGCCTCAATGGCAGTGATCTGGGACACAGTGGTGAAGACATGAGCGCAGTGGGCAGCGGCTCGCTCCATGCAGTAGCGGTGATAGATTTGCCTCTCACCTGCTTCCTTGTCCACATTGAACTGGGCAGGAAGGGAGGGGAATCAGGGTCCGGACTGCAGCCCCGAAAGGAGGTTGGGACTGGCAGCTGGACTCTGAGAATAGGGTCTGGGCTGCTCTCTTGGGTGTGAGGGAGAGGTTCAGGGTCTGCCCCGGTGTCTAATGGTAGACGGGCTGGGAGCCTGGACTCTCAGCAGCATGATTCTCTGGGAGGGCTCTGGGCTGTCATGCAATGTGTGTGTCTCCCACGCTTCCAGCTCACGTTCTCCAGGTTGTTGTAGAAGTCCACAGCACCAGCACACAGATAGCGCCCCAGCAGCGTGGCATGGGTGGTGAAGATGGTTGCCACCGGCAAGCGCCGGGCACGGCACAGACACAGACCAATGCCTGCCAACCATTCATGGAAGTGGGCAACCACATATGGCTTCTCCTCGTTCTGTGCCAGGAACTGTAGAGCAACGGGGACAGGGTCACTGTGTTTCCACATGTCACAGAAGGAGCCCCCAGCATGCACGAGGAAGCAAGGGACGGCAGACCACTGACGTTAAAACAGCAGGCAGCATTCGCACAGACAAGGCCCTGAACCCGCCGACCTCGGTCCCAGAAGCTGATGGGAACTCGTTTGTTTGTTTGCCAGTGTCTAAAGCCTGGCAAGGCTGAAATGGAAGGACTAACATGCCCATGTCCCCAAGTCCCGCTCTCAATTCCATACTTGGTATCGCAATCAATGGCAGTAGACGTTTTATGTGTAAAAAAGGATCAAACTTTCAGAATCCCTTGAATCAAGGTGTCCTGTTTGTCCTAGAGCATTACAGTCAAGTTTCCCCTAGGATGGGGGAGGGAGCAGCCCAGATTCTGGGTCCTGAAACCAACTCTCGATCTGTAAGCATCATGAGTCCCCTCCAAGCTTAAATCTAGTCAGCATCAACAGGAGAGCAACTCCCAGAGTTCCTGTGACCCACCCCACTTCTGACACACCCTCCCAGAGGCAAGGCCTTAGTGTGTTCACACTGGAGACTAAAAGAGGCTGCAGCTGGCGCTTCTGAGAAAACAAGCTGCACCCCTGGGTATTCGTATACCCCCAAATCAGAGTTGATCCTTGCATTAAAGAACCCACAATTCCAAGAATGCCCAGGGGAAGCCCACCCTCTGGCCCAAGAAGGGATGGTGATTAGGTTTCCAGTCTGGGTAGAGAGGATGAGGTGGGGGGTCTGTAGGAGGGCCTACCTCACCCAGAAACCAGGTGGTGAGGAAGCCAAACAGGACAGCGTCATTGGCCTCACGGTCGTACCACGGTACCCCGATGTTGCAGGTGTCCCAAAGCTCCCCCTTCCAGCGCTCCAGGGCCCAGGCTGAGGCCCCCACATCCAGGAGCACCACTAGGGGTCCTCCCTCGATCAGCCAACGCCCAAAATACACCTAGGAGACAGGCAGAGGGAGGCTCAGACAGCTGGCCTGTGCTTCACCCCACTGCCTTATTCTGGAACCTGGGAACTGAGCTCAGCTGGCTCACGGTCTTCACCCACTGCCTCGCTAGCTCGTGCCCCTACCTAACTGCCGCCTGCTAGGTTTCTCCTCTGCCATGGCCTGTGTTGTAATCTGTAATCACACCCCTAACAACCAGGACTGTACTTTCCTATCCACGGCCACTTCCCTAAAACTCCATTGTCCACATCCATCCAAATTCTGGCTTGGTCCTGCCAGAGACTCACTGGGGTTACCCTCCCCCTCCCAGCTGTTGTCTGCCCTTTGCTGGGAGGGGTCTATTATTAGGAGACAGGTTAGCCCTGGGGATGTGAGTGTACATGGCTGCTCTGGGGTCCCATAGGGACATGATCTGGCACTGAACTGGATGCTGGAGCCCGCCCCAAAAACAGGTTGTGATAATGGAGCCCTGACCGGTCTGTCTGTTCTGTCTGTCTGTCTTCCCCAACCCCTAGTCTGTGCCTTCTGCCTGCCTCTCATGGCACTGTTCCACAGAAGCCAGACAACATCACCACATCACCCACCTTCTTCTTCTTGCTTCTTCTCTTCTTCTTCTTATTCTTATTCTTCGGTCTTTCTGCTTCTTCTTATTCTTCTTTGACTTCACTCACTCACGCCTAAGAATCACTCCTTCCTTCTTCCTCTTCTTCTTCCTCTTCCTCTTCTTCCTCTCTCTCTCTCTCTCTCTCTCTCTCTCTAAGACAAGGTTTCTCTTGTCCTGACCTTGAACTCAGAGATCCACCTGCCTCTGCCTTCTGAGTGCTTGGACTAACTGACATCTCTCAAGACTGAACATGGGGGCAGGCAGTGCTCTACCACTGAGCCACAACCCCAGTCCTCCATTGGGGGATCCTAGGCAGAAGAATCTACACTGAGCCATGCCCTTTTCCTCCTCTCTTTAGTCCCTGGACCTGCTCATCTCAGACTCTATCCCTCTACTCCCATCTCTCCTCTCTCCATGAACACCCCAGCTTTTTGCCTGCCTGGCTACTGTTCTTTACTTTCTTCATTAATTTTGAGACAGTGTCTTGTTACGGTCCAGAGTGCTGGGATTGCAGGTGTGCACACAGCACCTGGCTCTGGCTGTCTTTCTGTCCAGCTCCAGCTTGCTTCTACCCTATGGGTCTGAGGAGCTCAGCTTAGATCCATCTCCATCCATCTACCCGGTACCACTGGCCTTCCTTACCAGACCCTATACCTGTCTGTCCCTTTCTTCCCTGGGTCTGCTGGGACCCAGGCCTCCTGTGTGGCCCCTGCTGGCAGGCCATGTTCCCACCCGCCTGGGTAGAGCTGTCCCACCTTGCAGCCCTTGCTGTTCATGGAATCCAGGGTCCTCTTCAGCTCAGGAGTCGGGGGTTCCAGCAGCTCCACCTGTGTCCTCACACCCTGCTCCGTGTACGGTCCCACCAGGTAGTAGTTGTCACCCCACTCATCCCCAGTCACCTTCGCCTTCGTCTGCAGCACAGTGTAGATGCCACCCACTGTGGGCCAAAGTGCAAAAGGACAGAAAACCCCACCATTGGTCCAAAGCTCTGATGGGACAGAAGACAGGCGGGAGCCCACACTCGGGAAGCAGAGGAGGTGGGGGCTGGGGTCATAGAAAGCCTGGAGGGCAGCCCTCTTGTGAGGTGAGGGGGAGGAGCAGGGAGTTAGGCTCCTGGTCCTGGGACAGAAAGGACTAGTCTGAGGGAATTAGGAGCTGGGGGAACAAAGATTGGGGACCCAGGTTCTAATGCTCCCAACTTTCGTATGGGAAGAATGGTACATGGCCTCGTTCAGCTTCCCACAGTTACCTAAAGGAAGCTGGAATTCATAATCCTCACCTCCAGGGACCCTGACTATGATCTCTCAGGGAAGGGACCAGGCACACTGGGCCCCTGGGCCCTGCTCCTCCTGGGATCCCACCTCAGATTGAGGAATCTAGGTCCTCAGTTTCTTGCCCTGGGACCAGCACCCTGGCAGGACACAGCTCTGTCTGCCAACTCCCACCATGCTGGGAAAGACAGTCTTTTTCTCCCCCAGGATGTAGAGAACGAAACACTCAGATCCACGCAGCCCAGCCTCCTCACGAGCAAGAAGCTAGTGGTCTAGACTCACCCCCCCCCCCCCCCGAACTGCGGGCTGTGGGTTCTTCCCATTCCAGTGTGCAAGTGACGGGCCACAGGGAGACACCTCTCCACACTTAGGAAGCCATGGCTTAGGCCCTGGGCTCCTTCACAGCTGGGCATTCAAGTTCCCAGCTCTTTCCCACCTTGGATCTAAGAATTGGAGTGTTTAGGCTCCCCTCGTCTTTACACTAAAGTGGTCAGGTCCACCATGCTCTCTGAACGATCCACGAATCCTGACTTTTAGGAGCAAACTCTAGTTCACAGTCACATCCTCTGGACCACAGACCCGAAAGCTCCAGTGCTCCCCAGGGTTAGACGCATCAGCTCCTTCGCCTTGTAGATCCGAGGTCTCTCGGCCCTCGAAAACCTCCCTCCAAGACCCGGGAATCTCTGTGAGTGCCCTCTCCCCTACATAGCAGGACCTGAAGCCTCCTTCCATCTTGAGAGTAGCCTCTGGTCCCTTCCCCCCAGGGCCTAGGACGCCTACTCCTGGTCCACCTCAAGGACACAGAAGTCACAGGCGCTCTTCACAGGACCCAAGCGTTCGCCCACGAAGCTCTGTGCCCCTATGAACAGGGTTTGGGGCCCCCATCCCCGACTGCCCTCCTCGGTCAAGGGACTGAGGCTGGCGTTCTCACCCTTGTTGGCCACCTCCCAGGCCACCTCGAAAAGCACTGTGTTCTCCGGGTCGAACTCATCCTCCCAATCTTCCAGTCCTGGAAGCGAGGACATGGAGAGACTGCGGCTGAGAGGCATGGCTGCTACAAGCAAGGGACTTCGAGCACCAAAAATAAAAACCGGAGAGGTCGGCTGTGAATGCACCAGACTTGGTGACCGGCCGGGTTAGCGGGTGTCCCACGGGAAGCTTGCAAAGCACTCCGCTTCCTATTACACGACCGCACCCCCGCCCCGGAGCACTCCGACTCAGGTAGGCAGCACGGCGACACTGAGTCGGGCGAGCAGCTGCAGTGATGCCTTGTGGCCGCCAGGAGGCACTGCCCACACTGCTGGTCTAGTACGATTGGTCCGCGTCTTGGGGACGGGACTGCGGCGTCTTCTTATTGGAGGATGGGATCCAGTTTCTCTAGCCAGACCCTCCCTGGACCTACAGGGGGCGGGGCTTGTTCCTGCGCAGCATGGAAGTAATTGGTGAGTAGAACTGTCAGTCTCAGCTGCGGCCCTAATTTGGGGAGGAAGGGTGGACAGAGGCGAAAACGATCGTGGAGGACGTGTGGTTGCTACAAAGAGTTCAGGATTTTGCAATCGGACTTAGCGGTTGGGGGTGGGGGTGGGTGGGTAAAAGGAGGAGGAGCAGGAAACGTCAAGAACCCGCCCAAGATTCAGACACCCGCCTTCCAATTTAGCCTCTGGGATGGGCGCGGCCAGGAGAGTTTTACATTATGAACCATAGAGAGGGCTGGATGACTGGGGAGCCTAGAGAGAACAAAGGCCGCTCCTGGGCCGATTTCCGTTTCCGCTGAGGCATTGGCGGTTGGTGTGCATCATGGCAACTGTGGTAAGTGTTGGGTGCTTGTGGAGAACTGAGAAAAATCCTCCTTGTGGAATCTGAGGAGGCGGTCTGATGGAAGAGGGCTGAGGAAGATGCGTGGTTTTGGGGGAGGACTCATGAGTCTGAGGGAGGATGCTGAGGAGGATCCTGGGTCTGAGCAAGAGATAAAGAGGAGGATGCCTGTGTGCATGAAGGAAGAGGGCTGAGGAAGTCGCCTGGGTCTCAAGGAGGCTTGGGAGGGCACGTGGGCCTAAGGGAAACATTGGGAAGAATGTAGCAAGCTCTGAGGAAGGAGTGCTGGTGTGTGCACCTTTCTGGGTGAGCTAGGAGGGCTGGAGCCTAAATGCCTGGGTCTGAGGGAGGACTGTGTGAGGCCCGGTCTAGGGGAGGCGGGCCGGTGAGGATGCCTGGACTTAATGGAAGAGGGCTGACCTGGGTGTGAAAGAAGAGCCTGGTGTCTTGACCTCTGCGGAAGGAGAAAGCTAATAGTCGTGGCCTTAGAAGATGATGGAGAAGACAACTGTGTCTAAGAACTAGGTCGCGTCAGGCGGTGGTGACGCACACCTCCAACCCCAGCACTTGGGAGGCAGAGGCTGGCGGACCTCTGTGAGTTCCAGAATAGCCATGGCTGTGCAGAGAAATCCGGTTTCGAAAAACAAGAACAAAAAAAGAATCCTAGGTCTACCAGGAGGTGGTGTGGCACACATCTTTAGATCAAGCACTTGGGAGGCAGAGGCACGCAGATCTCTGGGTTAGAGGCCAGCCTGACCATCTACAAAGCAAGTTTTTGGATATCCAGAAATACAGAGAAACCTTTTCTGGATAACCTCTCACCGCCCACCCACCCAAAAAAGAATACTAAGTGTGATGGAAGAATCATGTGGATACTCAGATTTGTTTTACACACACACATACACACACAGAGAGAGAGGTTATACTCTTTAGCTCTGGCTATCCTAGAACTCACTGCTTCTGCCTCCCAAGTGTTGGACTTAAAGGTGTGCGCCACCACCACCTGGCAGGATGCTCAGGTGTCTTTGTGGATGAGTAAGTAAACAAGAGCCTGGGCTGGCAGGACCTTGACTTATCCCTCATCGTGTTACAGAAACTTCAACTTCCTCCTGTTAGAGTCAGTGGCCAGTTGTGCAGTTCTCTGTCTCAGTCCTGAGCTTTGGAGAGACTAACAACTGTGAGCCTGTGCTGTGTGCTGGAGAGCATGTGTCGTGGACAGGGAAGTGGCATGTCCAGAGGGCGAGAATACAGTGCGGGTTCAGAGCCTGGCGCCTTGTCCAGAGACTATGTGCATTTCCCGGAACCTCGTACAGGGCACATGTCTGTGAACACACAATTACTTAGATGTTAAAATGAGAGAGTAAACCCCAGCAAGTGAGACCAAACAGACTGGGCCTGGCATCTGCTCCCCAGACAGGTGAAGAAATAACTGTGACCTCTGGTGGACTCAGTTCTGGTGTTGAGCCCAGTCAAGTTGTAGGAAGGGCAGTGGAGAGCCTGTTGCTTTTAACCATGGTGGGGAGGAGGAGGAGGAAGAAGATGGGGAGGCAGGAGGAAAGAGCCACTCTTGAAGGTCTGTCCTCCGGATCCAGAGGTGGGCCGGGCTGGGGATGTATGTCATTTGTTTGTGTTTTGTTTATTCATCCTCGTACAGCACAGATGTAAGACTTCAGCTGTATTCAGCCTCAGGTCAGAGCTCCCAAAGCATTGCCTGGTAGTCACTTCAAATTTTTTAAGTTACTTTAAATATATTTTAAGTTTATTATTATATTATGTTATATGTAGGAACTTGTACATGCACCATGTAATTTCAGTGCCTAAAGAAGGCCAGAAAAGGGCATTGGGTCTCCTGGAACTGGAATTATGGATGTGAGCCACCATGTTGGAACCAAACGTGGGTCCTTTGCAAGAGCAGCAAGTGCTCTTAACCACTGAGCCATCTCTGCAGCCCCTGTTTTCACATAGTTCTCCTGTGTGTGTGCTGTGTACCATGTGTGTGCCTGGTGCCCACAAAGGACACAGGAGGATTGAGCTACAGATGGTTGTGAGCTGCCATGGGTTGCTGGGATTGAACCTACCTGGATCCTGTAGAAGAGCAACCATGTTCCCAGCCACTAAGCTATTTCTTCAGCCCCAAGTTATAGCTGGAAACTGAACCTGGGTCTTCTGCAAGAGGAGTAAAAAAAACACTCTTAAGCCCTGAGCCGTCTCTCCAGCCCCTAAATGATATTTTCATTTATTTTGTTTGTGTGTATTTGTGTGGGTGACGGTTTGCCAGGGCTCATGACATCAGAGGACAACCTGTGGGAGTGGGTTCTCTCCACCATGTGGGTCCCAGACTTTGAGTTCAAGTGCTCAGGTTTGGAGACATGCACCTTCCTGCTGGCTTCCTCAGAGTCCCCGCCCAGCACACTTCTCCTTGGAGGCCTCATTGTCACCCTGACCCTTGACTCCTGTGCTCACCTGGGCTCCGATCTCTGACCAGTGGCCTCAACAGTTTGAAGGTGCCCTCAGATGGCCAGGAGCCACTTGGATAAAGGTCTTATAGATTGTGGCAACCTCCGAAACCTCCACATTCAGGGGGGATTATGTGTATAGAATATAGCCCCTCCTCCAGGACATAGGGACATTTCTTCCTGAGTTCCATGTGGGCACCAGAGAGCCAGCACAACCAGATCTGGGTCCCAAGGGTGTTGACAGCATGAGCATAGTAGCCTTTATTTATTTTTGGATTTTCAAGACAGGGTTTCTCTGTGTGGCCCTTACTATTCTGGAACTAGCTCTTTTTGGTTTTTCGAGACAGGGTTTCCCTGTAGTTTCTAGAGCCTGTCATGGAACTAGCTCTTGTAGACCAGGCTGGCCTCGAACTCAGAGATCCGCCTGCCTCTGCCTCCCGAGTGCTGGGATTAAAGGCGTGCACCACCACTGCTTGGCCCAAGGAGATAGTTTCTTAATTAAGATTCCTTTTTCCTAATAACTCTAGCTTGTGTCAAATTGACAGAAAATTAATACTGACCAGCATGATAGGTTTGTGGCTCACGGTTGGAGGGGATACAGTCCCTTGTGACAGTAGGAGCCCGAGGCAGCCGGTCACATTGTGTCCTCAGTCAGGAAGCAGAGAGTGGTGAATGCCTGTGTTTTCCCATTTAACTCAGTCCAGAAACAAACATGCTTACAGACATGCCCAGAAGTTGGTTTCTATGGTGATTATAAACACCATTGAGATGAAAGTGGCAGGATGGAGCACATTCCCGCACAGCAGGGAGGAGTTCTGCCACCAACCTATACTTGCTGGGTCTTGAGTCCTAAACGGATGTTTGTTCAGCAGTGAACAAACTTAGCAGGACTATTTGTTGGGAGAGCTGGGTTCCTGGGGGTGTGTCTTTGCTTGCTTGCCCTGTGGAGGGCCTGTGTGTAATAGTAGTTTGGGGTCTCATGCTCCTGGCGTCCATCCAGCCTCCTAGGAAGAGTAAATTGGAAGAGCTGCACAGCAGAAGCCAGGCTGTGACAGCCATAGGGGATCCTGGAGGTCCTGTCCAGGGAGAGGCACGCTGAGTTCATAAAAATATCACAAGGTGTACAAGGGCCACTATCTGGATTTCCCTGTAGCTGGGGCTAGCCCCAGGCTTAGAGCACGCCTCCTGACTCAGCCCCTTTCCGGGCACCCCCACCTTTCCCACAGCTCCCTCCCCGAGCCTTTGCTTCTATTTCTGGACCATTGCTTTCTCTTCCTGGAATCGTGTCTTATTTTATGCATGTGGCTGTTTTGCCTCCGTGTATGTCTTTGTCCGTGGAGACCAGAAGAGGGTGTCGTACCTCCTGGAGCTGGAGTTACAGACATTGTGAGACACCACATGTGTGCCCTGGGAAAGCAGCCAGTGATCCTACGTGGGATCGTTATGTGTAGAGCCCATACACTTAGGACATTTGGTGTTCTTCCTCTTTACGCTTGAATGGTCTTCCATAAGTGAATAGACCGTTTCCTGCTTGCTCGCCCATCGGTCACTAAAGACGATGTGTGTGGCTTTTGGCTGTTGTGAACATTGGTGTGCTTGCTCTGTGGGAGTGTCCAAGGGCTCAGACATCCCAGGACGTGTTTACTCCCATCTCTCCTCTGAGAGGGAGTAGTGGTAGCTGCTGCTTCGGGAGCTCAGGAGACCCTGGTAGGTGTTTGTTGAATGAGCTCGGTACTCTAATATGTCAAACCATGAACACGGAGTCCAAGGTGCGCCAGAGAGGTGTGACCTGTGCCCTTTATGGGGTGTGCACCTACTAGGAACCAGAGCACTGCTCTGGGAGACTCCTGGGGAACTGTAGGACCTGGAGGAAGGAGAGGAGACAAAAATGGGGCTCGTGGGAATCTTACACATCCATCCTCCTTACCTGCAGGCAGCTACCACCAAAGTCCCTGAGATCCGGGATGTGACGAGAATCGAGCGAATTGGTAAGTGCGCAGGGACAGGACAGGAGACTGCGGCTGAGTGTTCAGACAGGCAGAGAAGGATGTGGTAGGTCCTGCTGCCATAGACCTGGTGCCTCCATGGTTTCTGGAGTATCTGAACCATGTTCCCTGCATACAAGTGCTGTGGTCAGATGCTCCTGGGGTGTCCTGGTGTGCTTCGTTTCTGGTGTGTCTCAGGCCCCGCGCCTGGAGAACCCTCAACAGATGACCACGAGATTCATGGATGCACATGCTGCAAGTCCCCTGTGACCCCAGAAGGTTCAGAGTCTGTCATCCTGTCTTTTATAGTTTGAAGAATGGCAAGAGAGAGACTGAGACCATCATACAACGGGGCTCATGTGGAGGGGAAGCGGGGAGACCCATCTCTGGAGACAGGAGCAGTGGAGAGAGGGAGAGAGAGTGTGTGGTGGGGGAGGTAGGCAGAAAGGGTCTTTTATGAGGGGTGTATTGCATGTGCTGTAGCGACTCAGCAGATGCATTGTCAGGACCCTGAGCGCCATCCCCGCTGAGCTGCAGCTCACCTGCTTCAGCGAGCTGGCGGGTGTCTCCCAGGAGTCCCTGCTTCAGTGAGCCGGGGTGCAGAAGCTGGCGAGTGTCTCCCAGGAGTCCTGCTGGCCTGCTGTTCAGCAGTCACCCCCACCTCTAAGGCAGTAGAGGGACTGCGGGTTCCAAGTGCTGACTCATGGTGGACTCTATGAGCCCAGCGCCCAGGCTACTGGCTCTGCGCCTCAGTTTTCTGACCCGCAAATTGGGGCTAATAGTTGCCCCTTGTGAATATCCGAGTCACTGAGAGACTGTGGGCAGGTGTGGTAGCTGAGGTAGAGGAACATGGGTTTCAAGACAGCCTGGGCAACTTGGTGAGACCCTGTCTCTAAAACTTAAGAGTGTTTTAAGAATGGCACGTTGATGCTTCCCCATTTAGAGTGCTGGAGCCTGTTGCAGCTGACCCGGTAGAGACCAGCTGCACCAGTGATGCCCTTGGATGCTGCCTGTCCAGGCTTTTAATTTTTTCTTTGCTTTTTTGAGACAGGATCTTTTATCTTTTCACTTACTCACTATATATCCCTGGCTGTCCTGGAACTCACTCTGTAGAGCAGGCTGGCCTCGAACTCACAGAGATCCACCTGCCTCTGCCCCCAAGTGTTGGGATCACAGATATGTACTGCCATGTGGCCGATGAGTTCTGCTTTACTGAAATGAAGCAACCCCTATCCCAATGCCTGGGGAGAGCCCAGGGACTCAGACATCCCCAGCGCTTGCTAAATCTCATCTCCACAAAAGTGACACAACCCCCTTGAAGGTGTGGTAGCGTCCGGTGGGCCGTGACTCGGTCTGGTGCCTGTGTCCTTTGAGCTTTATTACAGAGCTCCTGTCCTCACCCCTGTCCGGGTGGGGTCTGGGCTTCGGCCCTAACCCGTCCGCACTCTCCTCATCCCTGTGGATGGGCTCAGGAATGGTAGCGGTGTGCTCTGGCTTGTCAGGGTGATGTGGAATACCAGCCCTAAGGGCTAAGTACCAGTATCTTCCCACAGTGGTCCTCGCCATTCGTTCTTGAGCCCATACCTAGGACCTTGGTGGCATCGTTAAGTGCTCGGATGTTGCACACTTAACCGTACATGCTCAGGCATCTTCCTGGCCTCATTTGACCGAGGGAGCAACCTGAGCTCTGAGGGAAGCCCTTGACTCAGAGTCCAATAGCGTGGAAGCAGCCAGTGACTCTTCCCTTCCTCCCACACAGGCGCTCACTCCCACATCAGAGGTCTTGGACTGGATGATGCCTTGGAACCAAGACAGGTAGAGCTTTGGGGCTGGGTATGCGGGCTGCTCCTGCCAACTTGGGCAGGGTTATTCCTATCTTCAGACCTCTTGATTCTATGCAAAAGCAGTTCAGCCACAGTTATGCCCACCTGCAATCCCAGTGCTGGGAGGCAGAATTCTGGGAGTTCAAGGCCAGCCTGGTCTGCAGTGGGAGACCCTGCCTAAAAAAAGAAGAAAGTCAGAGCCGGGCGGTGGCTCATCGTGTAAGGCGCTCACTCGCGCGTGCGAGTGAGTGCGTGTGTTCCCGAGTTCGAATCCCGTGTGACTGATTCGTGTCTATCCATGTGCTGCTTGTGCGAACAGTCTTTCACGCTATCTTGAGGGGAAAAAAAAAAAAAGAAGAAAGTCAGTACAGGCAGAGTGTGGGCCAAGGTGTGGTGGGAATATAGCAGTGGCTTTGGAGGCCATCCGTCACCTTCCATGCCTCTCACCTCCTACCGTCCAGGCTTCCCAGGGCATGGTGGGGCAGCTGGCTGCCCGGCGCGCAGCTGGTGTGGTGCTGGAGATGATCCGAGAAGGGAAGATTGCAGGGCGGGCCGTCCTCATTGCTGGCCAGCCAGGCACCGGGAAGACAGCCATCGCCATGGGTAAGAGGCCAGTGAGTCCCTTCTGTGGAAGTCAGGAACAGGAGAACTTCAGCAGACACTCCTGGAAGCGTCAGGAGGAGGCTGTCTGGCCATTGAGCAGTTAAACGGGGCCCCTGTCTTCTAGCCTCAACATTTTCTGCTTCCATGTTGGGGTCACCATGTATTCCAAGAAGGCTGTGTAAGCTCCCACCATCCCTGTAGTCCAGTCAGGAGCAGCTGCCCTGTAGGGAAGCTGTTTACTTCTGCATTTGTGATTCCATCGCACGTGCGCAGAGCAGGCTGGGCCTTTAGATATCGACATTCTTGGCTGGCCTGGAGATGCACCCGGCCCGCCTCCCAAGTGCTGGGACACAGGTGTGAGCCGCCACGCAGCATTGTTTTGTCATTGCTGTCTTCATAGAGTGGGGGTGACTGAGGACCACCGCTGCCTCTCTTCCTGTGGAACTGTCTGTCCTTCAGGGTCCTCCTCAGGCACCTCTGCCTCTGAGGCTCTCCTGATCCACCTGTGTTCCCACTCCCACCTCTGCCAAGACGGTAGGGCCAAGGGTGGTTCTGTCAGTTCCGAAATGGCACTACCTGGAGAGGTGGCCGTGTCACCGTGCCTTACTAGGTGATGTGTGCTGAGGTGGAAGACTACAGAATGTGGAAACTAAATGGCTGGTAGGGGCGGACATGGAGCAGAGGCATGGATGGTTTTAAGGATGTCTATTGGGAAGCGTGAACCACGGAGCCCTGCTGTGTCAGTGACCTGGGGCCAGCAACCACAGCTGCCTTACCGCTGCTCCCACAGGCATGGCCCAGGCACTGGGCCCCGACACACCCTTCACAGCCATCGCAGGCAGCGAGATATTTTCTCTGGAGATGAGCAAGACTGAGGCTCTGACTCAAGCCTTCCGCCGTTCCATCGGCGTTCGTATCAAGTGAGTAGCGGATGGATGTCCACTCTGCTTGCCTGAAGTCCTGGTCTGTGAACCAGGGTGGCTGGGGCCAGTCTGATGCAGGCTCTGTTGTCTGTCCTGCCAGGGAGGAGACAGAGATCATTGAAGGCGAGGTGGTGGAGATCCAGATTGACCGACCAGCCACAGGCACGGTGAGTCTCTGGCTTCTTAGTCCCTTACCTTTTGCTTCAGTCACAATCATGGCCAAGAGAGTGTGTGGGCTGATGAGTTACTGTGGGCACCAAGAACCAGATGCTTCCCTTCACGCTAGGCCCACCCGGGTGACTTAACCTCCCCACACTTCCTGCTTCCAGTTGTCACCCAGATGTGTCTGCCTGGTCAAACCCATGTGTCTCAGGCAGCTGCCCCGTGTTTCATTTTATGCCTTTAAAGTTGCTAGTGAGGTAACTGAATGTGGAAGGCCCTTGTTGCCAGGCCTGGTGTGCGTTCCTCACACAGCCCATGTGTGGAAGGAGCCAGCCGCTCACTGGCTCTCCTCTGAGTTGCACCTGTGCATACGTGCCCATGCGTGTAAAGAAATGCAAGTTTTTTTGTTTTTTTGTTTTTTTTTTTGTTTTTTCGAGACAGGGTTTCTCTGTGGCTTTGGAGCCTGTCCTGGAACTAGCTCTTGTAGACCAGACTGGTCTCGAACTCACAGAGATCCGCCTGCCTCTGCCTCCCGAGTGCTGGGATTAAAGGCGTGCGCCACCACCGCCCGGCGAAATGCAGGTTTTTAATCTAGAGAGTAAATGGTCTAATAGGTTTTCCTTCGTCCTGTTTTACAGCTAGGCTGACAGCCACCAAGTCCCAGTGAGCCTTTCTTCACCCCCGGTAGCAGTGGGATCTCAGGCCTTCATGCGGTCATGCCTGGTTTATTATTGTTTTTATTAGCATGGGTGCTGGGATCTAAAGTCAGGTCCTTGTGCTTGCACATCAGGTATTCTCACCTGCGGAACCTCTCTCCAGCCCAGCGTGGCCTGGAGCGTCTTCTATATAGCTCAGGTGGCTGAGTTTCCCATGGCCCGCCTCTTGAGAGCTAGGATCATAGGCATCGCTGTGCCTGGGTTGTATGATGTGGGAAGAGTCCCAGGGTTTCGTGCATGATAAGCAAGCCCTCTGCTGAGCCACATTCCCACCCTATTGCCTTCTGAGATAGGATCCTGCACCCAGGGTGACTTCAGCCTCCTGAGCGCTGGGTTGTTGGCATGAACTAGCTCTCCTGATTTGTTTGTTTTGAGATAGTCTTACTTTTTTTTAATGTGCAGCCCTCACTCTATTGGTAATAGTTCATTCTATTGGTAATTAAATTTTAGATTTTATAAATATGGTAGGACTATTATAGGTAAAGCTTTTTCTAAGAAACGTCTTTAAGATTTTTGTGTATGTATAGTTGTGAATGTTTTCTTTAATGGCTCAGTGGTTAAGAACATGGACTGCTCTTCCAGAGGACCCAAGTTCAGTTCCCAGCACTCTCGTTGGGTGGCTCATAGCCACCTCTAACCACAGTTCTAGAGATCCAATAATATCCTCTTCTGCGCATGCCTTTAATCCCAGCACTCGGGAGGCAGAGGCAGGCGGATCTCTGTGAGTTCGAGACCAGCCTGGTCTACAGAGTGAGTTCCAGGACAGGCTCCAAAGCCACAGAGAAACTCTGTCTCGAAAAACCAAAAACAAACAAACAAACAAACAAACAAAAAACCCTCTTCTGGCTTTTGTGAGTACCAGTACTCATGTACATTAACCCACACATAGACACACATATGCTTGTAATTAAAGAGAATAAAATGGGGGCTGGAGAAATGGCTCAGCGGTTATGAGCACTGCCTGCTCTTACAAAGGTCCTGAGTTCAATTCCCGGCAACCACATGGTGGCTCACAACCATCTGTAATGAGGTCTGGTGCCCTCTTCTGGCCTGCAGGCACGCACACTGACAGAATATTGTATACATAATAAATAAATAAATAAATAAATAAATAAATATTTTTTTAAGAGATTTTTTTTTAAAAAAGAGAGAGAATAAAATGTTAAAATATTTATGTTCAAAGCCGAGCAGTGGTGGTGCATGCCTTTAATCCCAGCACTTGGGAGGCAGAGATGGGTGGATCTCTGTGAGTTCGAGGCCAGCCTGGTATACAAGAGCTAGTTCCAGGACAGCCAGGGCTGTTAAACAGGGAAACCCTGTCTCAAAAATAAAAGCAAAACAAATCAAAAAATTATGTTTAGATAAACCCAGCTCCCCGTTAGTCCTTTTATCGTGCCTCCTACCCTACAGGGGCCAGGAACAGATAGTTGATTCCTGAGCCAGCCCTGAGTAGTATAAAGCGTGCTTATGTGCTGAGAAAAATGTGTGAGTTTGTTTGTAGCCCTGGCCGTCCTGGAACTTTCTCTGTAGACCAGGTTGGCCTCAAACTCAGAGATCCTTCTGTCTCTGCATCCCGAGTGCAGAAATTAAAAGAGTGTATCATTTCCCAGCTGGCTTTTTTTTGTTTTTAATTAATGTTTTATAAAGTGTTTTTGTTTTCATTTATTTAATGTGTTAGAGGTCAGAGGACAAATTGTGGGAGTCGGTTCTCCCACTAAGTTCCAAGGTCATTGAGATTGGTTCATGTGCCCTGCCCACCCGACTGCTTTGCTGCTTCTTTTTTTTTTTTTTCTTTTCTTTTCTTTTCTTTTCTTTTCTTTTCTTCTCTTCCCCTCCCCTCTCTTTCTCTCTTTCTCCCCCCCCCCCATTTGTTTATTTTGGTTTTCACGGCAGGGATTCTCTATGCAACAGTTCTGGGTGACCTGGATCTTGTTTTGTGGATCAGATGGGATGGCCTGGTCTTAGTTGCCTTTATTTGCTGTTTTGATTTTGTAATCAACAAAACCACTTTTTTTCTACTGTGGTCAGATGCTCAAGAGACTGAGGCAGAAGGTCTTGTGAGCCCAGGTGTTCAAGTCCACCCTGTATAATAGAACGATACTTTGTCTCATTAGAGTGGGGCTGCGGATCGATGTGAGGGCCCAGGAGCATGACAGGTGCATGCTGAGCCAAGGGCTCAGGGTTCCAGGCCCAGAACTACAGGGGAAACAATGGCTTTGATTTGGGCATGAAAGCCCTGTTGGCATTTGGCACTTCTTCCCACTTCTCTGTGGGCTTACAGTGACACAGCACACACTGGAGAGTTCTACTTAAGTCCCAGCACCCATGTTATCACCTTTCCTGCCACGAGCCACGAGCTTCCTGTGCCACGCCAGTTTTGGCCACAAAAGGGTAAGTTGGTCTGAGTGTTTCCTGGTGTGTCCCCTCAGGGATCCAAGGTGGGCAAGCTGACCCTCAAGACCACGGAGATGGAGACCATCTATGACTTGGGCACCAAGATGATCGAGTCTCTGACCAAGGACAAGGTCCAGGCTGGGTGAGCCTTTGCAGCCATGAAGGTGGCTGGGGCAGTGAGAGTCCTCTCTTTTGTTTTATTCTCCAAGACAGTTTCTCTGTAGCCTTGGCTGTCCTGGAACTCACTTTGTAGACTAGGCTGGCCTTGAACTCACAGAGATCCTCCTGCCTCCACCTCCTAAGTGCTGAGATCAGAGGTGCTCCTGCCCCTGACCCTCTGCTGAGTGCTGGGACTCTCACTGTGTCCCGTTGTATCTGCAGAGATGTGATCACGATTGACAAGGCCACAGGCAAGATTTCCAAGCTGGGCCGCTCTTTCACACGTGCTCGAGACTATGACGCCATGGGCTCCCAGGTACTTGGCTGACCCTGACCTGGCAATGGGATGTTTCTGTTACATCATGGGGTCTGGATGCTACGTTACCTCTGGTGTGCGGCCCCTGGTGCCCATGCCCTTGCTGCCTTCACACTTGCCCTCGGCCCCACAGACCAAGTTTGTGCAGTGCCCAGATGGGGAGCTGCAGAAGCGCAAGGAGGTGGTTCACACCGTGTCCCTCCATGAGATTGACGTCATCAACTCCCGTACTCAGGGCTTCCTGGCCCTCTTCTCAGGTCAGCTGTCCCTCCCCATTAGTCCCCAGCATCGTGACTGCGCTCATCTTTTGGTGTGCCCCTTCTTTCTCTTCCCTTGGTGCCGCCCACCCTCTGGTCTTTGTACCCCTTTCCTGGCACTGCCACCTTCTCAGTCTGTCTTCCCAGACCTACCGTCTGCCTTCTGTTCTTCTGATTTTATCCTTCCGTGCATGGCCCTGATTTCTTCCTCGGGTTCCTGCCTTCTGTCCTTTGCGGGGCGTTCCAGGGCTGGCTCTGTAGCTCTACAGCTCCACTCTGGCATTCGCTTCCTTTGTCTTTGCCACCTCTGGGCCTCAACCCAGCCCCTAGCTCCACTGATGCCCCCTGTCTCTGGCAGGAGACACAGGGGAGATCAAGTCAGAAGTCCGAGAACAGATCAATGCCAAGGTGGCTGAGTGGAGAGAGGAGGGCAAGGCGGAGATCATCCCTGGGGTGAGTGACTGGGCTGAGGTGGGCGAGTCTGGCCTGGGTACGTGGTCTCCACCCTGATCGTGATTTGTGTCCCGCTGGCTTCCAGGTACTGTTCATCGACGAGGTCCACATGCTGGATATTGAGAGTTTCTCCTTCCTCAACCGGGCCCTGGAGAGTGACATGGCCCCTGTCCTCATCATGGCCACCAATCGAGGCATTACCCGGTGAGCAGCTTTAGAGCTTTCTGGGTGAAGGTGCGCTCTGGCCCAGGGGTGATGGTAGCCGTGGTTGGTACGCCGGCACCTCCTCACCAAGCTTGCCTCAGCATTGTCCCCAGTCCTGGGCTTGGGGCATCTGTTAGGCACGTCACAAACTGCGGTGACCCATCAAGTCACTCACCTGGACACTTTGTCACCTGAACCCAACGATACTGTGACGTGCTGGGCATGGGGTCACCCACTCCACCAGTGGGCTAGCACTGTGTAGACTGAGACAGAGGACCCAAGTGTGGAGAACCAAGGAGGGACAGGGCTCAGGGTGCAAGGCTCCCTCTAGTGGTGGCTCATGGGCTTCGCCGAGCACATCACCCTGTCTCATGTTTTACCATGGCATCCCCCTTTTGGTTGTTTTTGAAGTTGTGTGTGTGTGGTGGTGGGGAGGGGTAGAGGTGCGGATTCAGCTGTGGGAAGAGTCCAGAGCTGTAGACCCTGCAGCTGCCCTTAGAAGCGGTTATGAGCTACCCAGTGTGGGTACTGGGAACCTGCCTGGGTCTTCTGCAGGGATACTCTATTAACCATCTCTTCAGCCCCTTTCTCTTTTCTGATGTATTTTTATGTGTGCGTCTCTGTATATGCGCGCATGCATGTGGTCTCCACAGATGCCACAAGAGTGCATCATAGCCCTGGAACTGGAGTTAGAGGTGGCTGTGAGGAAGGCAGAGGGCTGACAGCACTAACAGGCTGTGGCTGACAGCCTCGCCTGCTCTGCTCTGCTCGGCTCGGCTCTGCTCTGCGCTCCTGCCTCACAGCTGGCTAGCAAAACCCATCGGCTTTCCCAAGGCCACTTTAGACCAAGGCACAGGGGAGCCAGTCCTGAGGTCTGCACTGGCTGAGGGAGGGTCCAACCCCTTTGTCACCTGATGTTCACCTGCAATCCCTAGTCCCTGTGTCAACCTCTCCCCTAGTCTGGAAAGTGCAGGGATGGTAGGTTGGAATCCAGCAGTTGCCTGAACCACCTCTCGAGAACAGCATTGTAGTTGTGGCTAAACTGCCCATTACTGGAACGATTTGTTATGAGTCCCATTTCCCACCAAGAATTTCCTGTGCAGCAGGGGACAGGACAGCCACTAGTGCCGCTGGGGAGAACTTCTTATAGATGATAAGAGCCTGTGCTCATAGAGTTACTCAGCCCCCCAAGACTGTGACGGCCAGCATGGCTTCCCGGAACATCCATTAACTGTGCTCCCTCACCCCAGGATCCGAGGCACCAGCTACCAAAGTCCTCATGGCATCCCCATTGACCTGCTAGACCGCCTGCTCATTGTCTCGACGTCCCCCTACAGTGAGAAGGACACCAAGCAGATTCTGCGCATCCGGTGGGCTACCCGGCCTCTTTATGGGGACACTGAGATTGGATGGGAGGGATTCGTCCAGGCCTCTGTATCTGGGACACCAGTGTGGCATCCTACCAGTGGGAAGCACCCTGGGGTCTGAGGCCTGTGTCCTGGGTGCTCTGGGCGGGGGCGGGGTGGGTCTGCCGTTCTGCCGTTCTGCCGGCTGAGGCCTGCGCGCCCGCAGCTGTGAGGAGGAGGATGTGGAGATGAGCGAGGACGCCTACACGGTTCTGACCCGCATTGGGCTGGAGACCTCCTTGCGCTACGCCATCCAGCTCATCACAGCGGCCAGCCTGGTGTGCCGGAAAAGAAAGGTAAGCCAGCCCGCTAGCGTGGAGGACTAAAGGGATAGCCCTGGGGTAGCCCATGGGCCATGGCACATGGGTATTCGGTGGGGACTAAGAACCACAGCAGTCTTAGAGGAAAAGGCTGTGGGGGAGGGGAGCTTGGACCCATGCTGACCCGACCCGGCTGTCTCCAGGGCACAGAAGTGCAGGTGGATGACATCAAACGCGTATACTCCCTCTTCCTGGATGAATCCCGCTCCACACAGTACATGAAGGAATACCAAGATGCCTTCCTCTTCAACGAGCTCAGTGAGTAGCCCACCCGGGCTGCTGCCACTGTGGGAGGGGGCTACATGGGAGCACCCTGGACCTCATTCGTGCTTGGCTCCCCCTCTCCACAGAAGGCGAAACAATGGACACTTCCTGAGCTGGCGCTCTGCCCCAGCCCTGCCCACCTCGTTTTCTACAGATTCTGGCACTGACTTTGTATAAAATGGTTGGAAACTGGAGCCCTGCTGTGTGTCCTCAAAGCCCACGGACACCCAAGTGCAATTGTAAAGCCTTTATTGGGAGGGATGATTGGAACACTTGCCAGCTCCTTGAAATAGAGAAGTTAGGGGGTGGGCCTCAGAGGAGGAGGAGGCCAGGGAGGTGGGGGAGGTCACAGGCCAACGGTTGAGCCTTGGGACCCCCACAGTCAGAGCTACTGAGACGGCAGGGCCCACAGCGGCAGCTGAGGGCCACAGGGAAGGAGACCACGGGGTCCACACCAGGTGGGCAGCCAGGCAGGCGCACAGATGCAAAGCGCTGCTCCTGGTAGGTACACACGGTCTGGTGCGCAGGCTGCAGGGCGACCGACATTACTCGCGCCTGGAGCCCCGGAGAAAAGAGTCAGAATGCTCCCGTACCCTGACCCGGCTCAGTGTCCACCTGATTTCCCAACCCCACAGTGGCTGTGACCCCTGCCCAGATGCCCTCCCCTTTGGCCTCACCGCCACCACCTGTCTTGGGTCTAGCTGAGGTGATGGTTCTTTGTGAGAGAAGTGACGTCCCAGCCCTTTTGGCGAGCTCACCATGCTAGGACAGTAGCCGGCACAGATGCTGGTAGTGAAGGTGATGCAGACGGGGCAGGCCTCGTTCTCTGCAGCCAGGGTTGCGTTGATAGGCTGGCACACTGGCCTCGGGGGGCCCCTGGAGGCCCACACTGCACTCAGGCTCAGCAGCAGCCACAGCAGCAGCCCCTGGGACACAGCCAGTGGCTCAGTGTAGCCCTGGGTTTGCCATCCCAGGCTCTGGACCCACTCAGTATAATATTGATCCTGGCCTTCAGGACCTGCCATCAAATCCATTTCTGTCCTTGGAGTCTCCACCAGTCAGGACACCCCCACCCCCCACAGGTCACAGGACTGTCCATCTGTGCCAGTTAGGGTCTGGTGGAATTGGGAGATGCCCAGGGCCCTATACTCTTACCTGGAGCCTCTCCATTCTTGATGCCTTCCCTACCTTGGTCACCTAACTTTATACCTGCGGGTTGTGGGGGTGGCAAGGCCACCAAGCAGCGACTGTAGGCTTGGGTAACCTAGACACTAATCTCTTTGGGGGCGAGAGACAGACAAGGTCAGGGAAGTGAGGGACCAGCAGTGATTGGCCTCACACTCACCCCAGGTGTCTGAGCCTAGCCAATGTTGGGAGTGCAGGAAGGACCCTTGGGCCCTTCACCCCCATCGCAGGAGGAGAAAAAGGTGAACTCTGCAGGCTGCTGGCTGGGTCCCTCGGTGCAGCCTTATGAAAAGGAACGGCTTCGGCGTTAGGTTCCACCTGCGCCAAGTGGGCCTCCAAATTTACTATACCCAGACACTTCCAACCACAAGTAGAGCAACCGCCCCTCACCCGACTCCCTAATCAGGATGCGTGGATCCAGACGTGCGTGTGATTTCTGCTATAAAACTCCTTGATTACTAAGCTCCACATGGAGGAGGCTTTTCTGCAAGCGTGGGGTATGGCCAACCCACCCACAAATCCGATGCTGGAGTGTCTGCCTGTGGGTAAGGCTCACGTGCTCACACCAGCTCTGCCCTGGCACTCCCGTAGCGTGAGTTCTCAGTGCGGTAGGCCTTGGGCACACTGTGGATGCCAGGCACTGGCTTCGGGTGGGGGCCTCCCCAGGGTGCCTCTAGTGGGCAGAAGCGGTCCAGCCTGCGGAGCGGGTGCACTGAGGGCCCGTAGGACTCCTGGGCCAAAGGCAGGGCCCCCCGGTATGGCACAGCTGGTGGTACTGGGCGTGCACGGGCTAGCCGTTCCTTCGGTGGACCGCCATGACCGGAAGCCTGTGGCTTCTTCAGACAGCTCCGGCAAGTCAGTATTTTCTGAGACTGCTCTTTCCTGGGGAAGGGGACAGCAAGTGAGTAGACAGAGGTACAGCAGAGTTCAGATTCCAGGGCCAGGAAATTGCTCTTGCTACCTTGGAGGAGGTTCTGGATGCTGAGCTGAAGAGTTCAGCTTGGGTCAGTACTGAGGTCCCTGCCTTTGCAGGTGGAACTGCTGAGGGGCTGTGCCTACACCGCCACCTGAGGAGCATAGGCTCACCTTGAGAAGTCACGTGCAGAGGTTGTCAGATAGGGCTGGAGACGGTCCAGGACACCCATCTTGCTCACTGTAAAGGGCTGGCCAGCCATCTCTGGGTTCCTTGTCCAGGGGATGAGGGCCTGAGGCGGATTGGGAAAAGAAGTGGACATGAAAGTTATTGGGTGTACCCTATTAAAGCCCTCCCGCTAGACTTTGTGTCTCAAATCAGGGTCCTTGGAAGCACTGTACCCAAACTCGAGCTGTGACCACACTCTTCCCAGCCCCCTCCTAGTCTAAGCAGTTACTGGCATTGGACGTTCGGTGCATCTGGATCACAACCCCACCTACTGATTTCTCACCCAGGAAACCTAACTTCATTTGCTAACTTGACCCTGTTTCAGAATATTCTAGTCCAGCTCTGAGGAGCATCTACTCAGCTTAGTTCATTGCACCAGCACCCCACAGCCTCAGAAGCAAAGTAGAGCCTCGCTCCGGGCTCCATCCCCAGAGTTCAAGCTAACCCAATGCCTTTTAGCTACACCCTCAAATGCAAGCTTCCTCCAGCCCAGAGACTGTCTGGACCCTAACCCTCTGGGCAGCCTAGGCTCCTTCCCGCCGTGCCCAAACCCACTCTACCTGGGAAGGGCCCCCGCGGTGGTGGTCAGCGAGCTCCAGGGGTTGGGGATCCGCAAAGAGAGGGGCACTCTGGTCCAGACTTGGACAGCCTGTGTACTGTGCCTTCATCTCGCTGATCTGGTATTTTGTGTTCAGGGGGACACCCCAACCCTGGTGGCTTCTTAGCTACAAGAAGGCGATCCAAAGACTCAAGATGAGGAAGCAGGGAATCCAGTGTCCAGCTCTCCATCCCACATACTGCAAGGCTCCAGAACCCTACCTTCTCGGCCAAAGACTTGATCCCTAGTGACCGCCCAGGGTCCTCATGCTCTGCTGCCTTGGGCTGAGCACAGGGCCCACCGTGAGTCTTGGCCGTGTATGCCGAGCCCGAGGTCGTTTCCCATCTGCTGATGACTTCGTCAAAAGCCCAGATGCGCGGGTCGTGCTTCATGGCTGCGGGCAGGGGTGCCACGACCGTAGACTGGGGAAAGTGCATAGTTCAGCCAAAAGACCCAAGGAGCCTTCCCCTTTCCTTCCTCCAGCTCCTGGCGTTCAGGCTCCCAGGCCTCGCCTCCTTTAAGGCAAGAGTCTAACCCTAGTCTTCTTTCCTCCCTGCACAGGTTTGTCAACTGCCCCCTTTTTGTCTTGTCCTCCGCCCGGGGGCTTCTCACCTGCAGAGTGGGCGGAGGAAAGGGCGCTGGTGGGATCCTGTGGTGGGCGACCCCGCTGCTGGTAAGATGCCAGCTGGGCCAGGTTCCAGGAACCTCCGTTTCAGAAATGGGGGACCAAGGGGGCCCATATCGCAGAGCTAGGGTCCGGCCTGCCATGGTTCTCACCCTCTCGGAAGCCAAGAAGCGGCTTGTGGTGTGGCCGTTGCCCCTCGTAACAGAACCCGCCCACCCTGAGCCCAGCCAATGGCTTGGGGAGGGTTCGGGGAACCCAGACCAGGACTTTGAAAGAAGATGGAGAAGACTAAGAAAGACGGGCACAGAAACAGATACGTGAAGGGTGGAGACTCCAAGAGAGGAGGAGAAAGGAAACAGGAGGTCAGGGGAGGGGACACTGCAGACTCGAAGACAGGCTGACTCAGGGGGTGGGGAACTCAACGCCCCTTTCCTGCAGGGCCCCTGGCCCAAGGGCTGCCTCCTCGACTGCCAGGCCTGCCCGCCTCAGGGTAACAGTTTCCAGACAGCTCTTTTCCATGAAGGCTGAAGGGCCAGCGTCCCCAGTCATGCCTGCCTTTCATTTGGCTGAAAACTTCCACCTGGGTATGGGGGCGGGGGACCAAGGGAAAGAAATACACCGGGAAACACTTAGAAAAGAAAGGGGGGCTCCACCCACAGAAAAGAGACAGGAAGTCAGAGTGAGAGGGTGGGAACAGGGCCACCTTCAGCATCAGGGGCAGATTCTGCCCCGCTAGTGGTCCAGGCTCACTCAGGTTGGGAAAAGCTGGCCTCCAAAGAATCTGTTTATACACCCTAGGCCTGTTGCTCCAACACTGAGGATGTTGCGTCTAGCCTGGTCTACTATGGAGAGACCCTGTCTCTCAGGTGTCCCAACACTGGAGATGAGGTGGGGTGTGGGAGAGGAATCAGCACTTGCTCTTGCAGAGGACCCGGCCAGGTTCAGTTCCCAGCACCCACATGGTGCCTCACAAACATCTGTAACTCCAGATACTCTGACACCATCATGGTATACATCATACATGAAGGTAAAACATCCAATACACAGAAAATTAAAGAACTCTTGCTAGGCGGTGGTGGTGCACGCCTTTAATCCCAGCACTCAGGAGGCTCTCTGTGAGTTCTAAGCCCGTCTGGTCTACAGAGTGAGTTCCAGGACATGTTCCAAAGCTACACAAGAAACCCTGTCTCGAAAAGCTTTAAAAAAAAAAATTACGATCATTCTCAGCAACATATTCTAGTTCTAGGCCAGTCTGAGCTTCATGAGAACCTGTCCCAGAACATTAAAAGAAAAAAAAAAAAAGGGGTGTGTGTGTGGTCCAGTTGATGGTTTGCAGGAAGTCCTGTGTTCCAACCCCAGCACTGCATAAATTGGGAGTAGGAGATACAAAGCTCAACACTTCCTAAGTTCGAGGCCATCCTGAGCTGCCTGAGACCCTGACTCCAAAATCTAAACTAAACAAAAAAGAGTTGGGTCAGCCTTGGCCAGGTCAGGCTCCCAGTGCTTCAAGGCCTTTCACGGACAGCATCCTCAGATTCTGGGGCCCATCTGGCCCATCCCCCCCTGCCAGTCTGTGTAGCCCAGGCAGCCCTGGAACCGGAGGCAGTCCTCTGTCTACAGCCTCTCAGGTATTAGAATTACAGGTGTGTATCATGATGAAGCCCCACTCCTCAGCAGACAAGGCCAGCCTTGAACTCCCAAGTGCTGGCATCGCAGATGCCTTCCTCTGTGGTGCTCAGGATAGAGCCCAGGATCTGATGCCCGCTAGGCAAACAGCCTACCAACTGAGGCACAGCCCTGTTTACATCACTTTTTCACATGTCCCTTTCTCTCTTGCCAGGGTGGGCCAGGGTCCTCTGGTATTGGAATGGTCAGCAGAGTGATGTCTTAGGTCTAATAAACAGTAGATTGCAAACATTGGCTATTATTATTACTGTCAAGTTCCTCCAGGAGAACTATTCATCTCTTAAAACTGTTTGGTTTCATCAAACATTCCACGTAGACTGAACTCACAAATGGTATTTGATTTTTTTCAGTTCTCAATCAGAAGGCACAGTTAAGCAGCCGGGTTGCCTCTGAGGTCCTTTAGCATCCAGCTCCTTTTTCCTCAAGCTGGGGCCCTCAGGCCCGGCCTGTTCGGCTGAGAAGCGTGCAGACGCAAGCTGTGTCAATCCGAATCCAGCGCCAGCCCACGCGGCCCTGGGAGTCTGCAGTCAACGCCCGCACATAGGACTGCTTGGCCTTGCATTCTGAGAGCCAGTGCCTCCGATCCACACCGCGACAACCTCCTCCGCCCACACCCGGGCCACCTTCCCCAGCGCTTTCGGCCTTGCAGCGCGTCTCGAAGAAGTACTGACGCAGGGGACTGCCACCTGCTGCAGGCACCTCGCCCAGCACCTCCACCTCGCGCCCACGCAAGTCCACAGCCGTCCGCCGGTCCGTCACCCAGCCACTCACTGCGTCGCACACGGCTAGCTCACCCCGGCGGCTCGCGGGCGCAGTCTCACTCACCCCACGCCGGCTGCGGTTGGCTGGGGTCCCTGCCGGCTCCCCATAGGCTCCAGCCTCCAGCAGGAAGAGGAGAGGGGGCCCAGAAGGGGCGCCCCTTGACAGGGCCACTCGGGGAGACAGGAGGTCCCACTCAGGGGCCAGAAATGGGGGCAAGGTGGAAGGTGGGGATTGGGGCTCCATGGGGATGCTGGGGAGTAGGAAAAGGAAAAGGACGAGAGAGGAGTGCCGAGGGAGCATGGCTTGCACACCTGAAAATGGAGAAAGAGGCTGTCCTTAGAGAAGGAAGACACCTGGGTAATAGAAGTCAAGGTCCTACCTCCCCCCAGAATGGCATGGCAGGCTGTGGGAGGACCTTAGGGGTCCCCTGTGTTCTAGAACTTGGGGAACGCTTAACTTTTGGATTAATAACTATTCAGTTCATGTGAGTGAGAAGCCGAAGCTGGACGTGGTGATGCACCCCTGTTACCTCAGCACCGGGAGGCAGAGGCAGGAAGGAGTTCCATGCCAGCAAGGGCTTATACAAAAAAAAAAAAAAAAAAAAAAAAAAGGAAAAATGATTTCTATCCGGTCACACAGCCAGCAAGTGGCACGGGTAAGATCTGGATTCCGAACAGTGCCATTTGGGTCTCATGTCCTATAACCGGGAGGAACCCCTGAGTCCTGCCACTTTCATGGCCTTGACTGTGGGACCGACCCAGGCGCTGGGAAATGCTGCGAGGGAGATGGAGAGATCTGAACGTTCTAGAAGCTGCGCCGGGACTGGAAAGCAGCAGGTGAATGAATACCAGACCTGTCAGCAGCACCTCCACCTCCTCACTCTGGGGCTGGGGGCCCCCAGGCTCTGTGGGGCCCCTGTGTAGGATACAGGTAGTCTCCTCCCTGACATCTCAGGAGAGGGAGGGGGCAACCACCTGTGGGAGGAACAAAGCCGGTTACATAGGCGGATGGGGGAAGGGTACGACCCCCCATAAAAAGCCACCCTTTTCAGAATCTTTGAAAGTCCAGGGTACCCTGGAATAGAGGCCCCGCCCACCTCCAGAGGCCTCTTCCCGGCGCAGGTGACAGCTCTGGAGGGATGGGAAGCAGATGGGGGGAGCAGAAAGGAGGGGCAGGTGAGGCAAATGGAAGACATTACATCCCCTCCTCCCATTCCTCCACCGGAGGTGCGGGGGGGGGGGTGGCTGGCCTGGACACCCGGGTCCCTGCCGGCCCACGCTCAGGGCTCTGGGTCCCTGAGGCTGCTTCCTGGAATGTTCGCTCCTCGCAGGACAGGCCAGGGCCCGCCCAAGACTCCGACTGCGCATACCTGGAGTGTCTGGCTGGCCAGGCTCCGAGGTGGGGGAATGGGAAGTGTGGAGTGTGAACGGGGCAGAGGTTGACCACACCAACACAGCGAGTGCGGGTACTCGCTGCTTCCTCCCTCAGACCCAGGGGCCCAAGACCCCAGAACCATCCTCCCTCAGCGAGGGTGTCCTGGTTCCCCAGATGCCTCCTGCTGCAGACTAGATTTCTTGGACTCCAGCCGCCTCCTCCCTCAGACCCCACAGGTTCTGGGGTTGCGGTCCCTCCTCCAAGGTGCTTATAAATAGGGACTCCCTGGTTCTCCATCCAGGAAAATTGGCCTGGGGATCCCTACACCCTGATTCGGCTGGAGGGGATCCGCTCCACCATTAGGACACTTCCGTCCTGCCTCAGTTTCCTTCGCCAAGCCCCGCCCCTGACGGCCCCGCCCCCGTCCCTCCCTACCCGGGGGCCGGGCGACCTGGACGGCGGAATCTGGCAGGGGAAGCGCGGAGCTCCTACCTGGGGCGCCCTTCTCTGCTCCCCGGCTGCCCTTGGCGCCGCCGCGGCTCCTCCTCCGGCTCGCTGGCAGCTCGGACGCCCGCTGCTCGCCGGCAACTCGCCGTTTGCGCTTGGGAGGGCCTGGGTCTGGGAGGAGGCGGGGCGGCGCCCGACGGCGGAGGAGGGGCGGGGGATCCCGCCTAGCACGCGCGAGCCGGCACCTCGGAAGCCGGGCCTCGGCAACTTCAGTTCCAGGCGTCTGGGCTGTAGCCCTCCTCCATCAGACACTGGGATCTAGACCCCGCCCCTCCTCCCTCAGACCCAGGCGTGCAGGCTCCAGTCCTCCTTCAGACACAGGGGTTCAGACCCAGCGTTCACAATCCAGCCCTCCTCCCTCAGAGCCAAGGATGCAGACTCCAGTCCTTAAGACATAGGGGTCTAGGCCCCATCCTTTCCCTGCAGTCCTCGGCTCAGGCCTGGGATTGCTGTGGTGTCTAGTGCAGGTTCCCACCCTCTGCTCCTGTCTCCCCTCCTGGATCTCCCTGCCAGACATTAGCCAGCTGGGCTTGTACAGTGATAAGGCCCAATGCCTAAAGACAGAGACTGCGGGGCTCCCCCCACATAGTCCTCTATCCTGGAATTTCCTGGCTGGGAACCAGGGAGTTCTAGGGCAGATAAGAGAACTTCAAGGTAGTCAGAGTGAGACTTAAAGAACTGTGACTTGCCTAGCGACTGTGACCCACAGGGAAGAGAAGCCAGACCCCAGAGGGAGGAAAAGTCCAAGAAGTGGACCTCAGGAAGAAAGGCAGGAGGCATTGGAGTCACTGCAGCAGGATGGTCCCTTAGGTGGCAGGGCCCTTTGCTCTCCTATGCCCCTCTCTGGGACTCTGGCACCCCTACCCCAAGCTATATTTAGGAGGAAAGCTGACACTTGCCTTGGGGGGGGGGGTCACCCAGCACCCATCCCCCCAACCTAAATATAGCATGGCAAAGCGGCAGGAAGGGTGTCCCCCGATTAGGGTTTTCCCCTCAACTTGCCATCCCAGCCAGGGTGACTCAGAGCCCACTCCAGTTGTTTACTGGAGGTGGGAAGAGACACTTCCTAGCCTGGGTGACCCTTGGGTCACCCTTGGAACCTCTCATCCTTTCCTAACACAGCCCATCCCTACCGAGAGACCCCAGCTCCTCTGGGAGTCAAGGAGGGGTCTCAAAAGAAAAGGGAATTTGGTCTCTTTTCTTGGTCTTTCTCTCTCCCTCTCTCCTTCCTCCTTTCCCCCTCTTTTCCTCCCCCTCTCCTCCTCTCCTCCCCTCCCTCCCCTGGTCTCCTGGCTCTCTGAGCTCTTCTCCTCTGCCTGGCACCCTGCCCTCTCTCCAGGTCATACTTCCTCTGCCCCATCATCTCTCTGTGTATTCCATGATGGAGTCTGTGTTCTGCATCTCTGTCTTTGGTCCCTGCATGCAGGTCGGTCTCCATTTCTACGAACATGAGTCTATGTTAGTGATAAGCGACCACCCTGAGATTCTCCCGTGTCCATCCCCATCACGCCCTCTCCCCCATCCCTCCTTTCTCTTGCATGACAAGATGTCTGGTGATGACATTTTTTCCCTCATGTCTGATGGCTCCGAGGAGGCATATCCTCCCAGCAACCCGTCTGAGATGCTTTACCCTCTGGTCTTAAGCAAGAGTTCATATGACTGAAGCAGGTGGCATCGTTATCAAAAATAACTTGACACTCGGCACCAGTGAACAGGTTTTAATAAATTAATGCCAGTCAAATAACTTGAACTCTGTTGGTGTTGTAACCGCTCTCCTCTTCCTAAAATGCCCCTCAGTCTCAGAAGACTCTGAAAATGTCTCTCTGTAGCCTAGGGTAATGCTGTTCCCATTGCTATCAGCTTCCTCCTCTATGTGATGCAGGACCTTGCCGGGGATGGCGGCCCACGCCTTTAATCCCAGCACATCAGAAGCAGAGGCAGGAGGATCTTTGTGAGTTCAAAGCTAGCCTGGTCTACAGCGTGAGTTCCAGGACAGCCAGAGCTACAAAGAAGTACTGACCCTGTCTCAAAAAACAAAACAAAAGAAAAAGACACAGGACCAGTGACCTCCAGCAATACCTGCACACCAGAAGCTGTGGGGGTGTCACAGGCAGGCCACCTGCCACCAGTTCTGGCCCCATGACGTGCTGGGTGACCTTGGGGGAAGCCACAGCATTTTACAGCCTTGGGTTTCTGCCCTAGGAAACACAGAGCACCTCCAGGAGTGTGGTGGCCTTCCTTGGCTGTGAGGGGTGCTGACGCCATGGCTTAAGTCTGCTATGACTCAGAGAACAGAAAGTGTGACCCTTGGGCTCAAGGCTACCGCGGTTTCTGCTCTCTCTCTCTCCTTTTCTCTCCTTCTCTCTCTCCCCTCTGCAGTACATCTCTCCTTCTTTCTGCACGTCGGACATCCACCATGCTGTGCCCATCCCTCATTCTTGGTTTCCTCTCTCTGGCCTCTCCCCCTTTCTCACTCTCTCCCCCTTCCTTTCTCTCCTCTCTAGATCTCTGTCCCCATGTCGTGTCTGGTCCTACTCTTTCCTCCCTGTGTTTTTTTCTTCCCTTGTGACTCCAGTCTTTGAATCTCTGTGCTAAAGCTTGGAGCAGCATAGGCCTGGATCCCAAATGAGCGGGGAAAATGACTGCTAGTTCCCACAGAGCCTCTCCAGATGGATGGGGCAGGGTGGGGATCCAGGGAGACAGAAACACCGTTCTACAGGGCATATCTCTGAGCAAGCTTATTCAGTGGGCCACATACACCCATGTGCCCATGCTTGCTCCCTTACACTTAGTTTTATCTGCACTGTGACCCTTGGGTCCCGATGGCCCTATGGCCCTCACATACACTCACATACACTTGTGTCACATACTGGATTCGCTGTGACACAAGTCAGCATGAGAACAAAGATGTCATCAGACTCAACTGTGTGTCACACATGTCCAGATGTCTCAGCTTTGCATTGCCTTAAACAGGTTCCGGCCATGTAACACATGTAATACAGCACAGAGAACCCTTCCTCTCTGGGTCTCTGCCTCCTTCTATCTCTTATACTCTTACAGTCTCCTTTGTACCTCCACACAGCTTCTGTGCATGATTACACGGTCACGTGACCACTTTATCAGTGAAGCCAGCTTGGCCCTAGGGAATCAGAGCCACATAACTGCTCATCATACACTCGAATGAGACCCCATGCAGACCCAGGAAACCCACAACTTATGACAAGTCTCTTTCAGTGCAACCCATAGGGTCCCCTGGAGATTTGCACAGCCAATGGGGAACCCCTGGACTCAACCCAAATTATGGCCATTCACATCTACTTAAGGCCCCCCTAGGAACTACCACGTGACATAACTTCACATCCGGTCTCTGTTCCTTAACCCAGCACCTGCCCTGCCTTCCCACCTCCCTCCCACCCCAGCTGTCCCTCACACCTCGGTCACCATGTGTTTCCCAGCGGGGGGCCAGAGCGGTGGTAGGAGTTCAGGCACCTCAGCGTCCACCAGCCCCCCATTAGCCTTGCCCTCCAGTGTGACGCAGGGCTGTGTGTCCACGTGGCTGTACATTCCTGCCTCTTCGCCCTCTGTCTCCCGGTGGTAAAAGTAGCTGAAGTTGGAAACAATGACCGGCACAGGCAGAGAGATGGTGAGCACACCCGCAATGGCACACAGAGAGCCCACGATCTTGCCACCCACAGTGACAGGCGCCATGTCTCCGTAGCCAACTGTGGTCATGGTGACCACTGCCCACCAGAAGGACTCCGGGATGCTGGTAAAATGGGTGTCCACCCGGTCTACTTCTGCAAAGTAGACTGCACTGGAAAAGAGGACCACACCAATGAAGAGGAAGAAGATGAGGAGACCTAGCTCACGCATAGAGGCCCGCAGCGTCTGACCCAAGATCTGTAGGCCCTTTGAATGCCTTGACAGCTTGAAGATACGGAAAACGCGCACCAGTCGGATGACCCTTAGGATGGCCAGCGACATAGCTGGCTGACCCACACCGCGCTGCCGGGCTAGCTCGGTGCCCAGGGCCACAAAGTAAGGCAGGATGGCCACGAAGTCAATAAGGTTCATCACATTCTTGAAAAATATGGCTTTGCTTGGGCAGGCCACCAGACGCACCAGCAGCTCAAAGGAGAACCAGCAGATACACAGGGTCTCCACCACAAAGAAGGGATCATTGAAGGGCAGGCGGGAAGGAGCTCCTGGCATGGGACTGGAGCCATTCAGCCGAGAGAGGAACTGCAGAGGGGACAGAAAGGGTTAGGGCCAACACCTCAGTCACTGTTTCCACATCAAAGGACAGTAGCCAGGATCCCAAGGCTCCCCAGGGATCTTAGTGTCCTATACAACCCAAAACCCTAGGGACTGTTTTGGATGGCTGACTTTCTGTTTTTCAGGTATATGGGCAAAAAGGTTTCTCCTGGGTCTGGTGCTACAAGTCTCTTATCAGGAGACTGAGGCAGAAGTAAATTCAAGGCAGATCTGGGCAACTTAGTAAAATTCTGTCTCAGAATGAAAAGTGAGGAGCTGGAGAGGCGGCTCAGCCGTTAAGAGCATGGGCTGCTCCTCTAGAGGACTGGGGTTCAATTCCCAGCGCTCACAACTGTCTTGTAACTCCAGCTCTAGAGGATCCACCGCACCAGACACGCACATACCCATGCAAAATACCCATACACAAAAGGTAGAGTACAAAAATCCTTAAAAATAAAAGAAGATGGGAAGAGGGTTGGGGATGTAGTCCATTGACACAGCCCCTGCTTGGAACCCCTCTGTGAGGGGTGAGGGGTGTGGCTCAGTGATACTGTTCCTGACTAGAATCCCCCAGTGAGGAGGTCAGTGGTGTGGTTCAATGGTAGAGCTCCTGTCTAGCATCCCCCAGTGAGAGTCTGAATCGGTGACAGAGTGCCAGCCTAATGTCCCGGATTCCACCACGGCACATCAAAATTGAAAAATTGAAACAATGCCAATTGCCACAGCATACACCTTTAAGTCCAGCACTCAGAAGGTCAGAGACAGCTGGATCTCTGTGAGCTTAAGTCCATTCTTGGTCTATATAGCAATCCCAGGCCACCCTGGCTACCTAAGGCCTTGTTTATAACTTGGTTTTCCATATCTATATTTTTTTGTTTTTTTTTGTTTTTTTTTTTTGTTTTTTTTCGAGACAGGGTTTCTCTGCAGCTTTAGAGCCTGTCCTGGAGCTAGCTCTTGTAGACCAGGCTGATCTCGAACTCACAGAGATCCGCCTGCCTCTGCCTCCTGAGTGCTGGGATTAAAGGCGTGCGCCACCACCGCCCGGCTCATATCTATATTTTTTAAAATAATTTAACCAAAATGCAATCCCTGCTCTTTCACTGATGGAAACTCTTGATCTCATGGTTGATCAGGGAGAATCTTCCCTTCCAGTATTTTGCCTATCCCCAGTGTAGACTCTCTGAGGGGTTCTGCCTTCTGCATGCCTAACCCCTAGCTCAGACTATAATGGTTCATAACGATCCTAGATGTTGCTGTATGGCCCTCAGCTCCACAGTCCAGCCTCACTCCTGCTACTTCACTGCTTCAGTTCACTCAGAGTAGGCCTGGCCTGACTGCCCATCTTTCCTATCTCTCTGCCAGATGGGCAGACACTGCCGTCTTCCGTTTCTTTGACCCCACATGCTCATTTCACAGTGGTAAGGATGGAGCCCAGGACCTCACACAAGCTTGGCAAGCTGTTCTCCGCTGATCCATCCATGCCCCCAGCTCATCACTGAGGGACTGTAGGCAGGAGCACGACCACTGAGTCATGTCCCAAGCTCCTCAGTGGAGAATGTAGGCAGGGCCTCTATCACTGAGCCACATCCCTCACTGGGGGTTCTTTTTAAATTTCTTACTTATTGTTTTATGTGCTGGGGAGGTCCACCTGTATGTATGTCTGTGTCCCACATGTGTGCCTTGGTGGTCAAAGAGGCCAGAAGAGGGCATCAGACCCCAAGGAAGTGGAGTTACAGATGGCTGTGAGCCATCATGTGGGTGCTCAGAATTGAATCTGGGTCCACAGTCAGTGCTCTAAACAGCTGAGCCATCTCTCCAGGTCCTTCACAGTGTCATGGTAGGCAGCAGCTCTACTACTGAGTCACACAAGCCCCAACACCTCACTCTGTGGGTCTATGCAGAAGATCTACCACTGACTCACATCCCAATCCCTGCTGGGGATTCTGAGTAGGCTGTTTGCTGAGGCACATCCTTAGTCAGTGTTAGGTTGTTTCGAGGCAGGCTCTCATACACACAGTAACCCAGACTGGCCTTCAACTGGTGACAGTCTTCCTATCTCGGTTTCCTGAGAGCTGGGATTCACACATCCAGCTTGTGTCTTTGGTTTTTAGTGTTTCCATCCTCCTGCCCCTGGCCGCACCTTCTGACTGGCCAGGTCTTCCAAGACCCCGCCCCGGCCCTCCCGAAATCCCCGCCCCTCACCGGGCCAGTGGCAGCCGCCACCGGCGCGAGTCCCGGGTCATCGCGGTCGTCGCGGAAGTCTGGCAGCGTCTCGAGGCAAAAGACCACGATGGAGACCAGGATGACGAGCACGGAGACCACGGCGAGCACCCGCGCAGCCTGCGAGCTCTCGGGGAACTCAAAGAGCAGCCAGAGCTGGCGCGCAAAGGCGTGGCGCGGCAGCGGCCGCTCGGGGGGCACCGCGCAGCCTTCGTCCTCGCGCAGCCGTGCCAGCGCCGCGGCTCCCAACCCGTAGAAGGACACCTCCTCCAGGAAGACGTCGAGCGGCACGTGTGCCGGCCGTCTCAGCCTCCCGCCCGATTGGTAGTAGTAGAGCACCGCGTCGAAGCTGGGCCGGTGTCGGTCGAAGAAATATTCGCGGCGCGCGCCGTCGTAGAAGCGGCTGCGGCGCACCGGGTCCCCCAGCAGCGTGTCCGGGAAGCGGCCGAGCGTGCGCGCGCGGGTCTCGAAGCGCAACCCGGCCACATTGAGTACCAGCCGCTCGCAGCAGCCGCAGGGCGGCGGGCACCGCGGCTCCATGGCGCGCACAGCCCGGACGACCGGCGGACGGACGTGTGGCCCCGACGCCCGGCCCTGGTGCCGCAGCCACCCCAGCCGGGTGTCCGGTGTCCGCGCGTAAAAATAGCAGGGAAAGTCCGGCCAGGGCGCGGGGGAGGGGGCGGAGTGACCCCCGCGGAGTGCAGGGCGCCCTCTGCTGTTGCTGCACCTGCCCGTCCCCCACGGCCACCCGCGTTTCCGTGGGTTTCATGGGTCTTCCGTTAGCGCCATCTATTTTATTTGTTTAGTTTTTGGTTTTATGACACAGGATCTTATGTAGCCCAAAGTGGCCTAGAACTCTGTGTAGGTGAAATGACCTTGAATATATGATCCTCCTGCTTCCACCTCCCAAATGCTGGGATTACAGGCGTTTGTATCTATTTGTTATAGATACAATCTTCTCAGCCTATAACTTAAGATGACTGCGAATTCATGGCGATCCTCCTGCCTTGTCTTTCCGATTGCCGGGGTGACAGTCATGAGCCATGGCGTCTATCTGTAGCATGATTCTCTCTTCCAGTTCCCAACTGTCTCTAGTCTGTCCTGGGTTACTGCCTTGGGGGCGTGTATCCGCTTTACCAGTCCTTGCAGTCGGACTATCTGTCTATCTGACTGGAGCCTCTGTTTCTCTCTGCCTTTTAGTATTTTATTTTTTACTGACACTGGGTTTTGGTATGCAGCTCAGACTGGCCTCAGTCTTGGCGATCGTCTTGCTTCTGTCTCCCAGCAGCTGGAATGACTGACATATGTGTACCACCACGCCTGGATTCGTTGCTGGCTTTCTTTCTTTCCCAGTATTTCTCAATGAATATCTGTGTGTCGGGAGTCATGTGTTTCTTCTTCTGCGTCTCTGACATCACTCCTAAGGAGCTCTGCAGCAGCCCTGGTACTTGCCGAAATCTCAGGGCCCCTTTGGCAACTCTGAACCGCTGCGTACGTGTGCCGCATCCCTGGCCACTGAGAGCGCCAGAGTTTGAACTTGGAATTTCTGTGTTTTGAGATTAGTAAGGAAGTCCTGGGCGGAAGCCAAGAATGGCGACAAAGGAGGCAGGGCTTGCCGGGAAGGGTCTGGAGTCGGCCGGGGAGATGCGCAGGGTCACTGTCAGGAACCGAAGGGCAGACGGAGAATGGGCTTCCAGACGCTGGTGTCTAATGACACCGGGTAAAAAATAGTCCCATCTGATGGGGTAGGGTGGTAGAAAGGGCATTGATACCTAGCCACTAACGGGGAAAGGGATCCCTCAGGCCCTCTGCTGGCGAGACGGAGACCTGCACCAAAAGATATAATTCCCAACTAAAACTGTTTCCCTTCCCAGATTTATGTCTTTCTGGGACTCACAGAGATCCTCTGACCCCCCATCCCAAAAAAAAGTCAGTTATGAGACTGTGTGTGCTGTCACACGCCTTTAATACTAGCACTCGTGAGGCAGAGGCAAGCAAACTTGAGTTTGAGGCCAGCCTGCTCTTCACATAAGTTCCAGGCCTACATAGTGAGACCTTGTATTGAAAAAACTGGTCATAGCTGGGCAGTGTAGCGTAAGCCTTTAATCCCAGCACTCTCATCCGGCTCCTTCCCCAGGGTGCCATTGCTCTTCATCTGCCACCATTTGAAGGTGCTGTGTGTCAAACCCAACCCTAGAGATTCTCTCACTCTGCTTTCTCAGGGTGGGTGTGGGGGAAGTAAAATGACGTAAAAACAGCCTGAATCCCTCCCTGTTCTCAGTCACCGTGGTTTTTTTTTTTTTTTTTCGAGACAGGGTTTCCCTATAGTTTCTAGAGCCTGTCCTGGAACTAGCTCTTGTAGACCAGGCTGGCCTCGAACTCAGAGATCCGCCTGCCTCTGCCTCCCGAGTGCTGGGATTAAAGGCGTGCGCCACCACCGCCCGGCCCCGTGAGGTTTTTTTCTTGAAGGTTAGAGTAGGTCTCTTGTCCTGCACAGACCAGGACCGTGGTCCTGCCCAGCGCTCTGCCTCCCGCATCATTCAGGCAGGTGTGATGATTTGAAGGAAAATGGCCCTCAGTAGATTAAAGGGAGTGTCACTGTTCGGAGGTGTGGCCTTGTTCGAGTAGGTGTGGCCTACTTGGAGGAAGTATATCACAGGTGGGGTGGGGGCGGGGTGTGATAGGGTGGGTGGGGGCATGGGGGTGTTGAGGTTTCAGAAGCTCAAGCCAGGCCTTGTGACTCACTGTGTCTTCCTGTTGCCTTAGAATCCACGTGTAGAACTCTCTGCTGCCCCTCCAGCACCATGTCTGCCCGTGTGCTGCCATGCTTCCTGCCATGACAGTAATGGACTAAAACCTATGGAACTAAGGCAGCTCCCCCAGCTAACTGCTTCCCTTTCTCAGAGTTGCCGTGATAATGGTGTCTCTTCGCGGCGGTAGAACACTGCTGAAGACAGCTGGGACCCTTGCTCCCTGTTCCCTGCCTCCAGTGGGGAAGCAGACGTCCATACTCCAGTCACTGGAGCCTGAGCTATTACTTCGTCTGGCAAGCGAACTATGAGAGGCTTAATTGAAGGCTTTCAAGTTGGGGAATATTGTCCTTGGTTATCTGGATAGTTATTGATATTTACAGGAGAGCAGCAGAATGTGTCTGTGGCTGGCTGGTCAAGCCTTGACTAGAATCCACAGCGATGGGCTGGTAACATGATTATTTACAATGTTGTTTAGCATTTACGAGGCCTCAGGCCTCACCTCCAGTACCCAAAATAAACAGGTAATTGGTAAAATTAAAAATTGTTTTAAGAGCCAGGTGGAGTGTATACCAATAAACTATCAGGAAGAAGATAGGAGGATTGAATGTATGAGGTCAGCTTGAGTGAGATCCTGCTTCCAAAGACTGAAATAGGAGCTGGAGGATGGCTCGCTGGCTGTTCTCCCAGAGGCCTGGAGTTCTGTGCCCAGCACTCACTCTGGGTGGTTCACAACCACCTGCAACTCCAGCTCCAGGGGATTCACACCCTCTTCTAGATTTGCATGCATATATCCACCAGAAGACAAATGCACACACATGCACACACATACATGCACGCACAGTAAACCTGGATGAGTGTCCGCTTGTACGACTTTATGCCAATAAAAAGCACCAGATCCCACTGTGCTTGCTGAACTGGGAATCGAACTCAGGACTTCTGGAAGAGCAGCCAGTGCTCTTAACTGCTGAGCCATCTCTCCAGCCCCGTACTTGAACACCCTTCATCCAGTTCCAAAAATGTTCCTACCTCATTATGCTATGCCCAAATGAAAGACACAACTGACATTAGTGTGCTTCAGACATTGAGCTGTTCCACACATCTGTCTGAGCCCAGGAGCCTGCCTGTTTCTTCCCTCTCTGCCCCTGGCACTAGGATTACAAACAAATTCTGCTATATCCAGCTTTTTACATGGTTGCTGGGGATCAGAACTCAGTTCCTGATGTTCCTTTGATGTAGATACTTTACACTCTGAATCATTTTATCTATTGGAGAAAGGTTCATAGGGGTTGTCTAGGCTGACCTTGACAGGGGCTGGGGCTGATGGCAAACTTTTAATACTCCTGCCTGCATCACGCCAGCCCTTGGATGTCTTAGCCTGTTGCCATCTAGAGCTCATTCTGACAGCTAGCCCTTTCTCTACCTTCTCCCTGTCTACATCAAGGCTCTGTCAATAACACGGCGGCTTCAGATACAAACGTAGGAATTAGGATTATGATAGAGGGAAGGTGAGCTACATTTAAAATTAGTTAAACTTATTTTGAAATAGGTTTTGTTTTCATGTTTTTTCGAGACAGGGTTTCTCTGTTACAGCCATGGCTGTCCTGGAACTTGCTTTGTAGACAAGGTCGGCCTCAAACTCACAGAGATCTGCCTGCCTCTGCCTCCCGAGTGCTGGGTGCTGGGATTAAAGGAGTGCACCACCACTGCCTGATTTGAAATAGTTTTTTTTTAAAATATTTTATTTATTTATTATGTATACAACATTCCTTCCATGTATGCTTGCATGCCAGAAGAGGGCACCAGATCTCATTAAAGATGGCTGTGAGCCACCATGTGGTTGCTGGGAATTGAACTCAGGACCTCTGGAAGAACAGTCAGTGCTCTTAACCTCTGAGCCATCTCTCCAGCCCTGAAATAGTTTTTTAATTAAAATTATTTTTGTTATTTCATGTGTGGGTGTTTTGTTTGCACATGTTTGTGCACAATGTACTTGTGCATGCCTGGTACTCTCGGGTGCTAGAGGAGGGCATTGGGATTGCCTGGGACTGGAGTTACAGACAGCTGTGAGCGAGTGCTGGGAATCAAACCCAGGTCCTCTGTAAGAGTAGCTAGTGTTCTTAACTGCTGAACCAGCCCCTTGTTCTGTTTTCAAAGTTTTTTTTTTGTTGTTGTTGTTGTTGCAAGGATAGATCAGGATGGAATTGAATGCTCCATCCTCTGAGTTCCTATTACTAGGAATACATGTGTGGGACAGTGTGACCAGTTTACAAGTTTTTTAAGACTCAATGTATTGTGGATCGAACCACGGCTTCCAGCATGATAAGCAAATGCTCTACCTCCACGTCCCAAGTTCTGGGGTTCTGGAGTAGGCCAACATGGACCATGCTCTTAGTGGTGAAGGCTGTTTCTGTAGGAGAGGCTCTTAGTGGTGAAGGCTGTGTTTCTGTAGGAGAGGCTCTCAGTGGTGAAGGCTGTGTTTCTGTAGAGGGTCCTTGTTCCTTGGAGGATCTGTATACTGAAGGCTGAAGGGCCGCTGTGATTTACTCATGTCACACTGGAGAGATGTCTCAGGGGTTAAAATCAGTTGCTGCTCTCAGAGCAGACCTGAGTTTGGTTCCCAGCACCCAAATGTCTGTACCTGTAGTTCTAGAAGATCCAATGCCTTCTTTTGGCCTCCTTGAGCACTTGCACACAGGCATATAAAAATAGAAGCACATCTTTAAAAATGGTGTGAGGTGATGTATGACTTGCATGCTTGTAGCCCCAGGACTCTGGAGGCTCAGGCAGGAACAGTGAGTTAGAGACCGGCTTTCACTCCAGCAAGACCTGAGTTGGCAGAGTGATTAGATTACCCAGCATGCAAGAAGCCTGGGCTCAGGATGAACAGATGGCTCAGTGATTTAGAACATGCATCATTTTTCCACGGGTGGCTGACTTCAGTTGCCAGCACCCAACACTCAGAGGCTTGCAACCACCTGTAACTCCAGCTCCAAAGGACTACACCTTCTTTCTAACCTCTGGGCACATGCCCACCCCCACCACAGACAGACATACATACAAAGGATTAAAAAAATCCCTCTGGGCATGGTGGCATGTCCCTTCAATCACAGCTCTCAGGAGACAGAGGCAGGAGGATCCCTGTAAATTACAATCCAGCCTGAGTTCCAGGACAGCCAGGCTACACAGAGAAACTGTCTCGAAATACCATCCATCCAACCAACCAACACACACACCAAAACACACACACATATACATGTACATACACAAACACACACATACAAATGCAAGGTGATTTTGGTTTACATAGTGAAACCTTGTCTGAAGAAAAAAAGAAAACACACAAAAGGAAAAACCAACTAAAACAATGTGAGTTCCAAGAAGACTATTTTGTCACGTGCTGTGTCCCTAGAGTCCAAACAGTGGCTATAACATACAAGAAACTTGAGAAAGAACTTATCCATTACATAGAACATATAGAAAACAACCGTATTTATGTAAGTACTTTTTAACAGGCTGCGGAAGGATATTCACTGATTCCTACGTTAGCGCGTGCGTACAAGGTCTGGGAAGTGTAAGGAAAATGGGGTGGCGCATCCGTCAGTGTCTCGCGGGCACAGTCGGTTGGACAGAGAGCGAGGTAGAGGCCGGCTGGCCTGAGCACGCACGCGCAGTACGGTGGGCCGGGCTTGGCTGCTTAGGCGTGTAGGGAGTCTGAGGGCGGAGTCTCGGCTCTGCGCGTGCGCAGTACCCGAGGCAAGGTCAGGCCCCCCCCCCCCGGTTGCTTTTGCCTTGTGCAGCACATGCGCAGTGAGGCCGGCGGAGGGATTCGAGATCGGACCCACTCCCCGCTTGGTCGCGAGCTGAGGCCGCGCGGGTGTTGAGCAGCGTCCGGGTTTGCGCGTGCGGCACGGACCTCTGAAGACAGCTGACACGAACGCTGCCCAAGTGGAAGCCAGAGCGGGAGGTTTTGTTGGTGAACGGCGGCCGCGAGGCCTGAGACTAGCAGCAGGCTGAGGAGAGCGCTGCGCGGTGAGTGAATGAGTGGCCTTAGCGGGTGCGAGGCCGCTACCCACAGGCCTTTGCGGGATCCCCGAGCCCGTTCCCCGCGCCTGAGGCCCGCTTCCCGGGTCGCGCCTCACCCCCATCCTCTACCCAGAGCCCCCTGGGCTCTCCGGCCCCTTTCCCCTACCTCTCGCGGTCCCCTACCCACAGGCCCTTGCGTTTTGAATGTTGCCTCTTCCTCGCTTTTTTTTTTTTTTGTATCCTGGACCTCTACCCACAATTCCTTTCGCCTCTGGGCTCCCAGATGTTTAACGCAGATGCCCTGGTTTGATGTCTATGGACTACCCTGAGGCCCCTACCTCATAATCTTTTCCAAGGTGTGAAACCAGCCACCTCCAGAGCTCGGAGCCTCAGTCCCTGGGTCCCACACCTCCTGATCCTTTCTCTTTGTTTTCTGTGGTTTTCGCCTTTTGTTTCTCAGGTCCTGCCCAAGACCTTCCTTTTTCGTGCATATGGCTTCCATCCGCTTTCCTGGCACATTAGCATCCTGGAGATCTCTCGCCCATTCGTTTGTTTTTTGTGTGGAGGGGATCCTGGAGGCAGTCAATCTCCTGTGCTAAAGTTCCCTAACGTAAGGTTTCTGGTCTTAGGTTTAAGAAGATGACACAGTTTCTGCCTCCCAACCTTCTTGCCCTCTTTGCCCCTCGAGACCCCATCCCGTACCTGCCACCCCTGGAAAAGCTGCCACATGAGAAACATCACAACCAACCTTACTGTGGCATTGCACCATACATCCGAGAATTTGAGGTGAGTACACAGAGACATGGGCACACTGGAGGGCTTGGGTTCTGCATAGGAGCAGGCTGCACTTGGACTTCAGCTTTGCAACATTTTAGCTGTGTACCTATGATTATACTTTTTTCATCTTGTTTTCTGCTTTTGTGTGTGTTATTTATTTTTTTAATTACACTTGTATAAGTGATAGATGTGTGCAAACCTGTGAACATCGGGACAACTTGCGAGGCTCTGATCTCTGTCCACCATGGGGGCTCAGGAATTCAAGCTGAATTTGTTAGATTTGATGGCAAGTGCCTTAACCTGCAGAACTGTTGTGCTAGCTCTTATTGTGACTTTTGAGGCACGGTTTTGCTATAATCCATAGTGGCCTTGATATTGTGGCAGTCCTACTTATGTTCCCAAATGCTTCACTTAATGGGATTGGTGTGCACTTTCAGGATTTACTAATTTCTCTCTTTTTTTAAAATGACTTATTTATTTCGGATATAAAATGAGAAATTAGTAAAAAGAAAGAAATGTAAAATGTAATAAATAATACATATCAAATTTTAAAAATTTATGTGTATAGGTATTCTGCAGATATACACCATGTGCATGCTTGGTGCCATGGATCCTCTGGAACTGGAGTTACAGACAGTTGTGAGCTGCCAAGTGGATGCTGGGAATTAAACCCTCCTTTGGAGGAGCAGCCAGTGCTTTTAAGCACTGAGCCATCTCTCCAGCCCCCATTTCCTTTGTTTTAAGTAGGGTTAAGAATGTATTTTGCAGGGTTCTGGTAGTCCTTAGCCCATAGCCCATGTGGTTGGTCAAATTTATTACATTTGCAGCAGGTATGTCTTATGTCTCTCTCTTTTTTTTTTTTTTTAAAGCTTGCAGAGATACATGATACATGTGCTTGGCTCTGTGCCCTTTGGTACTGGAATTGAAGGCTTGTGTCTCCACTCTTTGGGGTTTGTTTGAAGGAAGTTTTTTGGGGGCTCTTCCCCTCCACCCCCACCCCCAACAGGGTTTCTCTGTGTTGTTCTGACTGTCCTGGAACTCCCTCTGTAGACCAGGCTGGTCTTAAACTCACAGGTGTGCATACCACTGCCCAAACTGGAGACAGTTTTTTTGGAGCCCTGGCTGGTCTGGATTTCCCTGTGTCACTAAAGCTGGCTTTGAACTTATGATCCTCTGCTTCCTACTCTCAGCGTGCCAAAATGATAGGTGTGTGCCACCAGCCCAGAAAGCCTATTTTTGATGTTTTGGCTAGTTTTTGTTTTTTTTGCTTTAGTGACATTAAAAGGACAGTGTAGGGCCAGGAGATAGCTTAGGGGGTAAATGTGCTTGTGGAAGAAAAGAGTACATTCTAGTGTGTTGTTCTCTGGCACATGCATTGTGATGATACATGTATACATCCTTACCTGAATAAGGTAAATAAGGTGGAAGATTTTTTTTTAAATATTTATTTATTTATTACGTATACAATATTCTCTCTGCATGTATGCCTGAAGGCCAGAAGAGGGCACCAGACCCCATTACAGATGGTTGTGAGCCACCATGTGGTTGCTGGGAATTGAACTCAAGACCTTTGGAAGAGTAGTCAATGCTCTTAACCGCTGAGCCATCTCTCCAGCCCCTGGAAGATTTTTGTTGTTGTTGTTTTTTGAGACAGAGTTTCTCTGTAGCTTTGGACCCCGTCCTGGAACTAGCTCTTTTAGACCAGATTGACCTTGAATTCACAGAGGTAGCCTGCCTCTGCCTCCCAAGTGCTGGGATTAAAGGGGTGTGCCACCACTGCCTGGCTTGGAAGAATTTTTGAAAGAGGATAGTGTTTATTAAGGCTGCACAATATGTCCTGCAGTGCGTAAGGCTTGGGAGCTTGGGGCTTTGGCTTATTTGTTGGGTATGTATGACTAAATCTGAATCACTTGAGCTTTTGGGTGTCAGATTCTTTCATTCAGAAAATTTGTCATGTCCTCCATTGGAGCATATCTAAGAAATGCTGCCATGTAACCAGAAGTCTTAGGAGAGACACTCTGCCACTTAGTAGGAAAGCCAGCATTTAATAGATAATAGAAAGGTGATTCGTTAGCACTATTTGCCTGCCTGCCTTGTCACCGCCCCTTGGGAAACATTACGAGCCAATAAACTGAGTTTAACGGTGCAGCTCAGTGGTGTTCTTTTTGCAGTCATGTGCCAATTAGTATTTAATGAGAGGCTAGGAGGATCTCCAGAGCTCCTGTGGCATTAAGGTTGTCTTGTTTCTGAGGTTTGCCCTGTTCGCTGTTTTAGACCTATTTCTTTCTTTTTTTTTTTTTAAATATTTATTTATTATGTATATAATATTCTGTCTGTATATGTCTGCAGGCCAGAAGAGGGCACCAGACCTCATCTCAGATGGTTGTGAGCCACCATGTGGTTGCTGGGAATTGAACTCAGGACCTTTGGAAGAGCAGGCAATGCTCTTAACCGCTGAGCCATATCTCCAGCCCCTAGACCTATTTCTAAAACTAGAATTTGGCTCTCTGTAAATCATACTTGGAACTATAGGAAATTACATAATTGCTTTGGGAGCCATCTAGCTTTGGAACTGAAATGTACAGCCATGTCACAATCTGATGAACAAGTGTCCACCAGTCAGTGCAGATGCTTTTCTTTTTCGTTTGTTTTTGAGACAGGATTTTTCAGTGTAGCCCTAGCTTTCCTGGAACTTGCTTTGTAGACCACACTGGCCTCAAACTCGCAGAGATCTGCCTCCCAAGCGCTAGGATTAAAGGACACACACACATGTGCGTGCAGTAGACATAAAGTTACTTGGGCTGTCCTGGCTTTCAACTCTGTAGACCAGGTTGGCCTTAAAACCATGTTCTGGGACTAAAATCTTGCACCTCTACCACCAAGTAAAGTTTTATTGTTGTTTTGTTTGTTTGTTTTCCCAGACAGCTTCTTTGTAACAGCCCTAGCTGCCCTGGAACTAGCTCTGTATACCATGCTGGTCTTGATCTAACAGAGATCCCTCTGCCTCTTAAGTGTTGGGTGTAAAGGCATGCGCCAGCACCACCTGGCCTGGTGGAGATTTTTATTATGTATACAACATTCTGTCTCCATGTATGCCCACATGCCAGAGGAGGGCACCAGATCTCATTACAGATGGTTGTGAGCCACCATGTGGTTGCTGGGAATTGAACTCAGGACCTCTGGAAGAGCAGCCAGTGCTCTTAACCACTGAGCCATCTCTCCAGCCCTGGTGGAGACTTTTATTATATTGCCCTTGCCATCAATCTGCAGTAGTCTGGTCAGCACTGGTCCATGGAACATACCACATTGAACCACTTTTACTCTCTGTCTTCTGTTTACACGGAAACTGAGAGTCTTTGCCTTGTTTGTGCGCCTTGCTATATTCCTTCACCTTTCTTGTTTCTAGGACCCTCGAGATGCCCCTCCTCCAACAAGGGCAGAAACCCGGGAGGAACGCATGGAGAGAAAGGTATGTTGTTTTTTGTTTTGTTTTTCTTTCTTCTTCTTCTTTTTTTTTTTTTTTTTGGATTTTCAAGACAGGGTTTCTCTGTAGCTTTTGGTGCCTGTCCTGGAACTAGCTCTTGTAGACCAGGCTGGCCTTGAACTCGCAGAGATCCACCTGCCTCCAAGTGCTGGAATTAAAGGTGTGCTCCACCCCCGACTGGCTGTTTTGTTTTTTGAGACCGGTTTCTCTGCGTAACCTTGGCTGTCTGTAGACCAGGCTGACCTCTAATTCACTGAGAAATTCCTGCCTCTGCCTCCCAAGTGCTGGGATTAAAGGTGTCACCGCCTGGCACCTCTTAGTCTTATGTACTTTTAGCTACTTCTTTGCAGGTGGTCTCGGCCATCCAGGGACTTCTGCTTGTACTTACTTTACTTCTCCTTTCTACTGGCAGAGACGGGAAAAGATTGAACGGAGACAGCAAGAAGTGGAGACAGAGCTGAAAATGTGTAAGCTACTTCTCCCTCCTAGCAATCTTCTCCAATTTTAATTTGCTCTTCTTTCTGGGTCACACCTGGGCCACTATTCTTCTGGGAGCCTGAGAAAGCAGAGTTGGTTCACTTTTCTAGCAACAATGTACCAAGCACAGTCCTTGGATTAGGCTTTCTTTTTTAAGTTCTTGTTTATTAATTTTTTATATGTATGAGTGGTTTGTCTATCTGCATGTAGGAGACCAGAACAGGTCATAGGATTCCATGGAACTAGAGTTGGACAGTTATGAGTTGCTATGTGGGTGCTGGGACTCAAACACCAATCTCTGGAAGAGCAATCTGTACTCTTAATTGCTTAACCATCTCTCCAGCTCCAGTTGGTTTAGGCTTTTAACAGGTAAGGATACCCCAGTCACTTGCCATTTCTGTAAGGGACCACATTCTACTTCATCTCCAGGATAAGGTATGAGGTGATCTGGCCAGTTGATCCTGGCTCTGTCCTGAGCTTCCTGATCATAGAAGTTGAGATGCTTCACCATCCAGGGTTGGAGGGTTTAGTAGTGCTTGGTAAGCAGACTCATAACAGGATCAGTAAGTAAAGACTTGTCAGAAGATGAGGCTTTTCTCCATATATTATTATCTGTAGCTTTAGTGAATCATTTTTTTTTTTTAATGTTTGGGACTGATTTTATTAGGGCTTCTCACAGTGGTTAGAGCCACTCTGTCTTCAGAACGATCACAGCACAGGATATGTGTCACCCAGACTGCCCAGGGACTCAGAGCAGCAGACCCTTATTGCTTAAGATACACATATTCACAATAACTGATGGACGCTGATGTGCCTTGCACAGGAATGTGTTAGCAGCTGCAAAGCTGACCGTAGCACCAAGCCCTCTGCCTACCCTTTCCTCCCACTGAACTGGAAACTGAACTCAGCCAGATCTCCCTGGCCCCTAACTCCTATCTCCTGTGCTCTCTGAGTGAGCACCAGTGCGGCCTAGAGCAGCAGGGGCCCAGACTGGTGCTGTCATCTTGGTGGGCGCTTCAGTGAAGCCAGTCCGCACTCAGATCAGCTCTCCATCCCGCCAGGGAAAAGAAACCTGAGAGGGTTCCACCTCATCGCTAGTTAACTGAAGAGGGATTCATTTTTGGGAGAGTAAGTTTTGAGTTGTCTGGGACTTTAACAAGGTGTGTGAGGGCTGCAGCTCAGGACCCTGTGGCCACACACCAATCCCTCGAGAATCATTTCTTTTTAAACCATATTCCAGACTTGTGGATTTTCACAAATGCGTTTGGTGCGCACGACTAACAGTGCATGAAGGGTAAATGAGACTGTGTGTTCATTTCCTGGCTGCCCAGACCCAAAGAATCACACAGAAACTACATTAAATATATAATATTGCCTAAGTAAGCAGGAAGTGCATAGTAAGCAACTTCCAAAACTCTAAAATTCACAGAGACATCGTGCTGCCTGAACAGTCTCCCAAATCCTTCTAACACGTTGGGGTATCCATCTTTAGCCTACTTGGCCCATAGTATCTGGTAGAGAGGTTCATCATCCTCTTGAAGTAATTGGTGCTGCCAGAAGCAAACATGTCTCACTGTCGAGAAGTCTAAGTTCTCGACAGTTAAAACATTTTAAACATTTAAAACATTTTAAATGCCATATTCTATTAAGTCTTTAAAAGGTTTGACGAATACCTATCCATCTGAAATATATCTTTGCATATCTAGAAAACCTAACTAACATGACTGAAAGCTTGACTATTACAAATGACTATTAATCTGTATTTCTTTATTTTTTTTTTTTTTTTTGGTTTTTCGAGACAGGGTTTCTCTGCAGCTTTAGAGCCTGTCCTGGAACTACTGTATTTCTTTATTATACAATACATTTTTAAATGAGCTGCACAAACACAGGTACCTTAAACAAGATCAGAAACAAGAGCATATACACCATGTAGCAAATTGACCTTAAATTTTTTTTTTTCCGAGACAGGGTTTCTCTGCAGCTTTTTTAGAGCCTGTCCTGGAACTAGCTCTTGTAGACCAGGCTGGCCTCGAACTCACAGAGATCCGCCTGCCTCTGCCTCCCAAGTGCTGGGATTAAAGGCTTGCGCCACCACCGCCCGGCTTTGACCTTAAATTTGTATCGATAGACCAAAGTTCATACCAGTGCAAAGTATTCATTGTTATATATCATATCCCCCTTTAAATAAAAACAAACATTTATAAGCAATCATTTTGGGAATTTGGGTATTGTTATTTATTCAAACTACTTCCTGCTATTTGTTAGGCAAGATATTTTTAGGAAACACGGAGACCTTTGGAGTAGGGAGTGTCTTGTTCCATCAAGCCACATTAGCCTGGAAGGAATCCACAAGTTCCCATCCTCTGTGGAAACAAAAGCAGAACCTCTTTTCCAAAGTAACATATCCTTAGACTCAAATTTTGAAGTTAAGATGCCGTGTGTGTGTGTGTGTGTGTGTTGGTTTAGCTTAGCGGCCCATACAATGAAATGTCTCTCTTAGCACATTCACAGTCAAAAAAATTCAAAGGAAACACAATAATATACATAATCAATACTCTGCGTATTTAATATTTTATTATCTTTACTCCTTTAATCTATATCTGTACTCTTACTTTTTTTTATAACTGTCTATACTCTTTCTCTTCTCTCTCCCAAGCCTATGTACTTTTTTTTTTCCCCTACACACTGAGACCTGTTCAGAGGTTTATTTCTCTCTGAATCTGTCTTTATTGCATGTTTGTAATAATTTTCTGACCAGGAGCATCTTTTTTTGTTTTTTTAATGCTAGGAGGGCATGGCTAGAACCAACTCTTTGATTCTGCCTGTTTGCTTCTCCCAGCCCAACATTGCCTCTGTGAGCCATGCTCACTACCCCAGCTCCAGGGATGCAGCAGGTCTATGTTGCCAGTAAGCAACTAGTAACACACTGCTTACAAACTCCATTTAAGTGCAGGACCTCCTGAAAGAACCAGAGGCCAGCCAGCTCTTAAAGAAGCCGCGCAGTTGTTCTGCTAATGCTGAGTCAGGAAGGCTTCTCTTAAGAGTAAGTCGTGCCTCTGCTTGCCACCAGCAAACAGACACTGAGAGAAAATGCTGCTAACAAGAAACTGTGATTAACTCTGTTCTTTTGTGTCTAGAATTCCTTTCCAAGCTCTCTTGGGTTTTATGTGGATGTAGTTGCCCCATGTTGGCAATGGAGACTGTTAATTTCCCAGCCACCCAGACCCAAATAATCACACAGAAACTATATTAGTCACAATACTGCTTGGCTTATTAGCTCGGGTTTCTTTCTTTTTTTAAAAAAAAAATATTTATTTATTTATTATGTATACAATATTCTGTCTGTGTGTATTTCTGCAGGCCAGAAGAGGGCACCAGACCCTATTACAGATGGTTGTGGTTGCTGGGAGTTGAACTCAGGACCTTTGGAAGAGCAGGCAATGCTCTTAACCTCTGAGCCATCTCTCCAGCCCCTCTTTTTTTTTTTTTAATATTTATTTATTATGTATACAGTGCAGGCCAGAAGAGGGTACTGCTGGCTGTGAGCCACCATATGGTTGCTGGGAATTGAACGCAGGACCTTTGGAAAAGCAGCAAAGCTCTTAACCACTGAGCCATCTCTCTCCAGCCCCTTAGCTCAGGTTTCTTATTAACTAACTCTTACATCTTAAATTAACCCATTTCTATTAATCTGTGTATTGGCACAAGGCTGTGGCTTTCTGGTAAAGGTCTGGCGTCTCCCTGACTCCACCAACTCTCACTCCAAATCTGTTTCAGCCTGGCTATATTCTGCCTGCCATAGGCCAAAGCAGCTTTATTCATTAGCCAGTAATAACAACACATAAAAGAAGGACTTCCCACATCAGTGGAGGTCTGGCTAGGTGTTCTTTATTAGATACCTCCTATTCCATGTTCAGGCCACTGAGTCACTTCCCTTTCTTCCCAATTCTTAATGGGATTCTGCCTTCCCCGAGATATAGCTTTCCTGTTGGTATTCAGTTTGTTTTTTAGCACCTGTGTTAGGGTTCTCTAAAGGAACAGAGCAGAGAGAGAGAGAGAGAGAGAGAGAGAGTGTGTGTGTGTGTGTGTGTGTGTGTGTGTGAGAGAGAGAGAGAGAGAGAGAGAGGCCATCTCTCATCAGAAAGGCTGATGTCAGTTCAGTTTACAAAGCTGGATGTCTCAGCTGGTTTTTATTCTGTGTTAGATTTCTGAAGAAGTACATTCTAATACCAGTGCAAGAATGACTCAGCGTGATGGGTGAACCTGGGCAGAGAGTGAAGACTGGCAGTAAAAAAACTTCATTTATTCATGGTTACATGTTTACTGCCAACAGAAGGTGTGGCCTAGATTTGAGTTGGATCTTCTCATTCCAGATGATTCAATCCAGAAATCCCCTTGGACGTGCCCAACTAACTTGTGTTTTAGTTGATTCCAGATGTGATAAAGTTTACAACTAAGATTGGCCATCACATACCATTATAAGTTGGCCAGCTTGTCACTAAGACCTGTTCCTGCTACTTGCTAAATGTCACAAAACTAGATGTTCCATGTCCGCCAATAGCACCCAAGGTCCCTCTTGACTCAGTGCTGTAGCAATGTGTCTTCTTGCTACATTGTTAGATTTATTTATTTTTATTTGCATGTGTATGAGTGTTTTTTGATATTTATTGAGCTCTACATTTTTCTCTGTTCCCCTCCCTGCCGTTCCCCTCCCCCTTCATCCCTCCCCCGAGGTCCCCATGCTCCCAATTTACTCAGGAGATCTTGTCTTTTTCTACTTTCTACTTCCCATGTAGATTAGATCTATGTAAGTCTTTCTTAGTGTCCACATTGTTGTCTAAGTTCTCTGGGATTATGGTTCATAGGCTGGCTTTCTTTGCTTTATGTTTAAAAACTACCTATGAGTCAGTACATGTGATAATTATCTTTCTGTGTCTGGGTTACCTCACTCAGAATAATGTTTTCCAGCTCCGTCCATATTCTTGCAAAATTCAAGCTGTCATCATTTTTTTCTGCTGTGTAGTACTCCATTGTGTAAATGTACCACATTTTCCTTATCCATTCTTCAATCGAGGGGCATTTAGGTTGTTTCCAGGTTCTGGCTATGACAAAGCTGCTATGAGCATAGTTGAGCACATGTCCTTGTAGCACGACTGAACATCCTTTGGATATATACCTAAAAGTGGTATTACTGGGTCTCGAGGAGGGTTGTTTGCTAATTTTCTGAGAAATCGCCACACTGACATCCAAAGGGGTTGTACCAGTTTGCATTCCTACCAGCAATGCAGAAGTGTTCCCTTTTCCCCACAACCTGTCAAGCATAAGTACAATGTGTCTTGTATACTTGTCTTCTCCCCTTGCCAAAATCCTCTGTGCCACTTTGCAAAAAACACTCATCTCTCCCTGCTACCCTCAGCATAAAGCCCAGTGCCTTCCCTGTCTGTCTAGGTATGCTTTGCACTAGGTAGAGAATGTGAGCGGTTGATTGTATAGAACACACTGGTTACCAGATTTCCTTTACAAGGAAAGGTGGGGGGTCAGTCAACAGGGGGACCATGGACTAAGGGTCAGAAGACTCATCAATCAAGCAAGACTTGGAGCTTGGTTGGATCACAGTTTAATTGTGTCGTATATAAAAGTGTCATTCTGAAACAGCTCCAGTTGAAGCGTTTTAAATGGTTTTAAATAGATCAGGTTAGAAATTAGACGTGTTAATAATGAAACTGGTTAAAAAGTATTAAAGATCAGCATCGCAAGCTCTGAGATGTGACTGAAATTCTCAAATTGAGGTGGGGGAATATGGAGGTTTATCAAGTTAGGCCCCTGTGTTGATAATTGAAGCAGGTTTATGGGTGTGCTTTGTACTTTCCAAAATAGAACATACAGGATTAATCAGGCAGAGTAGGGTGTCTCTGCTTGTCCTCACTAACTGTAAAAGCTTGCTTTGCACCATTAAAATCGATAGCGTCTGTTTAAGGAGACTATTCCTTTGCTGAGCACTGGAGTTCCTTCATGTTCTCAATTCCTAATGATGTTTATGTGTAGCAGGAAGGGTTATACTCCATTTAAAGATGAGAAAGTGGTGGCTTATCAAGGTACAGTAGCTTATAAAGAGGGAGAGTTTTGAGGTTTTGCGTCAACCAACTGAAAGCCTAGTGAAGTTTTCTAGCTTTGAGGCTTCTTGTGGGCCAGTTCATTCTCAGGGTCCTGATTACTGATGCAGAGAGGTGGAGCTGAGTATACAGGCAAGCATGCCACACTTGCCATACTTAGTAGTAGGCACTGGCTATTACTTGTTGCCTTTCAGGTATTGTATTGTATTTCTTTAGCTATGAGTAGTGTTGATTGGTAGCATGGGTTTCTACCTTTAGTCCTTCATCAGCCTTGTGGTAAGCAAGAACTATAGGCATCTCACATAGAGATGTTTCCCTCTTGTGTGCTGAGCATTTCCTTGCTGTCCTAGTTGTCTCAGTTGGCTTCCATCCACCCTGAAGGCAGCACTGGACAGGTAATACCCATTGTACCCTACATCTGGTGTTGGGAGGTAGGTACCATTTTTACCTTGGTACCTTTGGTTCTATTATTTGGTACTATTGGGTCTACTATTCGCCACTGATCCCAAAGCTTTATGCATGTATAGTCTGCTAACTTTATTCTTCTGATCTACCTACTCATGTGCATGTCCCTCCCCACATTCATTCATTTATTTATTTATTTTCTCTTTTGAGACAGGGTTTCTCTGTGTAGCATTGGCTGTCCTGGAACTCACAGGATCTGGCTGCCTTGAGTACTGACTGGGGTTAAGGGTGTGTGCCACCAATACCCAGCACCTTTACAAAAGTTGTTTTTCTTGGTTCCTTTTGCCTCAAAAAGTAATGTTTATTTAAAGAGAGAGGAAGATAGCAATACCTATCTGTTAACTCCTTTCTCTTCATTGCTCCCAATCCTCAGCACACTGGTATTGAACTGTGGCCAAGGGCAGCTCCTGGGATGAAGCTGCAACTTTGAGGGGCATCATCGCTTTGTGATTTCTTTGTGTAGTTTTAGAACCTGTCCTGGAACTCACTCTGTAGACCTGGCTGGCCTCAAACTCATAGAGATCCGTCTGCCTTAGGAGTGCTGGGATTAAAGGTGTGCGCCCCCACCACCCAGCCGAGGGGCATCTCTTTAAGTGGAAATGTAGTTGAAAGTCTTAATGTCTTGAGTTCCGTTCTGTCACCATATTAAGAGTCATGCCCTTATAATCAAAAGGAGAACGACCACTATGGCTGATTCTTTGGATTTAGTTTCTCTGTTAGTAGGAAGGTCACAACTGATAACTGAAGAGACTTGCTAAGTATCAATGCTTGTGATAGCTGTAACAAGGATAGTCTGTCTAGACTGGTTAAGCATACTTATAGGCCACCAATGGAAGACAGAAGTACCTCTGATACCATGTTCAAAGGCATTATGCATGTCAGGCCTCCTTCCAAGTTGTCCAGGCTGACCTTAAAATGTCAGCAGTCATTTTTTCCCTCTTACATCACTTTTTCTCTCTTAAGCTCTTACTGTGCAACTGCATAGTATACAGAGTATATGAATGAGAGCGCTGGAGTGGCTGCTGAGAGGGACACACAGAGTTCAGTTTCCAGCACTCCCACACTCATTAGAGTTGGGTAATAGGTTTTCTTTTTTTTTTTTTAAACATATACACACACACATAACCGTGTTCTGTCTGCATGTATGCTTATATGACTGAAGCCATCAGGTCTCATTATATATAGATGGTTATGCGGTTGCTGGGAATTGAGCTGAGGACCTCTAGAAGTACAGCCGGTGCTCTTAATCTCTGAGCCATCTTCCCAGCTCCTTATCCTGGACTCTCGTTGTCTGGTGTGAGACTACTCTTGGTATCAGGCTTTCCCTGGCTGTGGTTGCAGTCTTCAGTGAGTGCAGTGCTGCACATATTAGAGAACAAAACAGCCGAGTTTCCCTCCAGAGATTCCATGGATTTAGTTACCACTCACCTCACCTTGTATTGGGAATGGCGTTTTGGTGTATCACACCCTGTCTATGGAATGGCATTTCCACCCCAAAAGCCTGTTGTCCTCATCTGGAAGTCACTCTAGAAAAGGCCGTCTAGCTTTAGTGAAACTGATCTGAAAGTAGGTGTGTGATCAAGCTTGCCAAGTCACTGTGAGGTTTTCTTTTAGAAGGTGGCCTATTAAGGTTCCATCTTCATGTCCTCAGCCTCTGTCCATTTTTCTTCTACCCAAGACTATGGGCACTGTCTACTTAAAAGATTCTCTCCTTTTTGTACAGGGGACCCTCACAATGATCCCAATGCTCAGGGCGATGCCTTCAAGACTCTGTTCGTGGCTAGAGTGGTAAGTATCCAACTCCTGCCCTGGGAATCCTAGGCTGCTGAGAACTTGAGTCTAGCAATGGGCTGTCTAAGGACTTTGGAACAGTGTGCTTCTCCCGTTTAACTTGGCTTTGTCTCTTGTAGAACTATGACACAACAGAATCTAAGCTTCGGAGAGAGTTTGAGGTGTATGGACCCATCAAAAGAGTAAGTGGGTTGGGCTGGAGGGTTGAGTTGGAATATTTGGAGGAGGGAGGAGTAGCCTGAAGAGAGGAAGAATGCTGGGTTCCCAGCCTGGGAATGGTTCACATCTTTTCAAGGCCTGGGTTTATTTCCTTTAGTGTAGCTTTAGTATCAAAAGTAACATTGGGCAGGGCTGTGGAGGCCCATACCTTTAATCCCAGCACTCAGGAGGCAGAGACTGGATCTAGACTAGCCTGGGCTAAAAAGCTCATTTCTTGTGGATTTAAAATACCTATTCGCTGGGGCTGGAGAGATGGCTCAGAGGTTAAGAGCATTACCTGCTCTTCCAAAGGTCCTGAGTTCAATTCCCAGCAACCACATGGTGGCTCATGACCATCTGTAGTGGGGTCTGGTGCCCTCTTCTGGCCTGCAGGCATACACACAGACAGAATACTGTATACATAATAAATAAATTTTAAAAAAAATAAAATAAAATACCTATTCGCAAGCTTCATCTTGCTTCAAGTTGATATATGGTTGAGGAAGCAGGCCCACTAAGGCTATAGGTTCAGTTTAGGTGGGCTGTTTGTTTCTTTTCCAATTTGTGAGGTAGTCTCATGAGTCCAAGGCTGGACTCAGACTTACTATAAAGTTTTGGATGGTCTAAACATCGCTGCCCAAGACCTTGAAGATATATCTTACTCTTCTGCCCCCAGGATTAGAGCATAAGCTCCAGGCACCAGTATATATGCTAAATAAGAATTGTACCTGAAACTGTTCCAGCTCTTGTATAATTGATGCTTTATTTATTTTAAAATTTCTTTTTACCCTCCCCCCCTTTTTTTGAGACAGGGTTTCTCTGTAAAATCTCTGGTTGTCTTGGAACTCTCTTTCTAGGCCAGGTTGGTCTCAAACTCACAGAGATCCTCCTGCCTCTGCCTCCCAGGTGCTGAGATTAAAGTCGTGCGCCACCACTGTCCAGCTAAAAATTATATATTTTTATGTACATGAGTGTCCTTTTGCCTGCTTGTTAATAGGTTTACTACATTGGTGCCTCATTCCCTAGGTCAGAAAAGGTTCCTAGAGCCCCTGGGACGAGAGTTACACAGAGTCATAAGCTACCATGTGGGTGCTGTGAACCAAATCCAGGTCTGCAGCAGGAGCAGCAAGTTCTGTTAACCACTGAGCCATTTCTGATGCTATTTTTGTTTTGTTTCTTTTCTTTTTTATTTTCTTCTGGTTTTTCGAGACAGGGTTTCTCTGTAGCTTGAGAGCCTGTCCTGGAACTAGATCTTGTAGACCAGGTTGGCCTCGAACTCACAGAGATTCGCCTGCCTCTGCCTCCCAAGTGCTGGGATTAAAGGTGTGCGCCACTGCCACCCGGCTGTTTCTTTTTTTCAAGACAGGGTTTCTCTGTGTCACTACAGCTGTCCTGGAACTTGCTCTGTAGACCAGGCTGGCCTCAAACTCAAAGAGATCGCTGCTTCCTAAGTACTAGGATTAAAGATATATGCCACCACCATGTATATTTACATGAGTGTAGTGCCCTTGGAGGTCAGATGGGCATTGGATCCCTTGGATCTGGAATTACATATGGTTGTGTGCTGCCATGTAGTTGTTAGGAACCAAACTTGGGTCCTCTGCATTACATTATTAAATTGCGGGAGGAAGGTAGGAGTGGTGTGTGAAGATCAAAGAACAAACTGAGATGGATTGTCTCCTGTTTTCTCCTTCTCCGGGGCTTTTCTCTTGGAAATCAGACTCAGCTATCTCACTCACTGGCTCTTAATCTTTTAAGATTGTTTCACATAGTCCAGGATGGCCTTGATGAGTTCATTAAGTAGAGGATGACCTTAAATTTTGATCTTCCTGTCTGCCTCCAAAGTGCTGGATTACAGGTGTGTGCCATCACATTTTTTTTTTTTTTTGGCTATGCTGGGGATTGAACACAGGGCTTAATGCATCTTAGTCTACCAACTAAGCTACATCACCAGCACCTTCAGACTTTTTAGTTGTTTTAGTGTCTCACAGGGCATGGTGGCGATGCCTAATCCCAACATTTAGAGGGCAAAGGCAGGTGAATCTCCGTTAGTTCGAGGATAGACGGGGCTCTGTCATATAGCAAAACCCTGTATCCAAAAAAAAGACAGGGTCTCACTCTATCACAAGTAGGCCTTTTCTTTTTCTTTCTTTTTTTTTTTAAAGATTATGTGTATTTTGCCAATGTATATTTATACTAAGTGTATACAGTGCCTTTGCTCTGGAATTGGAGTTGCAGACATTGTTAATTGTTCTGTGGGCATTGGGAGTGGAACCTGGGTTTCAGCAAGAGCAGCAAGTGCTTTTAACCCCTGAGGAGCCATTTATCTAGCCCATCCCAGCTTCTGTTTTTCTTTGAAATGTCTTACTAAGTTGTCCAAACTGGCCTTGAACTTACTGAATAGTTAGGGAGACTTGTTAATTTGTATGTAGTCTACAGATGTTACTGCTACAGGGCAGTTAGGTCTCTATGACAGGATGTGTTATGTGGATCTCAGTATGGGGTGTCTGCTGCCTAACCCTTTGCTAGAACCATACTACCAGATGTAGTGTCACACACCTTCAGTTCCAGCACGTTGTGTGTGTGTGTTGTGTGGCGCGCCGCGTGCGCCCGTGCAGATACACTCAGCAGATGTATCTTTTGAGTTCTAGGTCAGTCTGATTTACCCTACCAAGTTCAGGCTACTTACTACCCAAGGTTAGTGAAACTTCAAAAAGAGTGATAAGAGGAAGAACAGATGTAGGAGAAATAGAAGGGAACTAGGGAGAGAAACACACTAATTGGTTTATCCAGGGCGAATTGGTCAGCCCTGAAAACATGAGCAGGTATATATGGTCTGAGCAGGCTATGTTTGGGATACCCAAACACATGTATATATCAGTAATTAACGATAGGCCATGAGATGGAGAGAAGGCTCAGTGGTTAAGATCACTAGCTACTCTTCCAGAGGTTTCCAGCAGAACTCACAATCATCTTACAACGGGATCAATCTCAAATTATTTTAAATAGAAAGTATTGGACAGAGAAAGAAAACATGTTAACTGTAAGTGGCTCATAACTCTAATACTAGCCCTAGAGAGACTGAGGCAGAAAGATCCGTAAGGTTGGGGCTAGGCTGGGCTATAGAGTGAGGTCTGGACTACAAAACAAGAAAGATAGATGCCGTGCAATTTGATATCAAAACTCACTTAACTCCTCTGTGCCTTATTTTCCTCTGTTGGGAGACAAAGTAAGAACTGGCGCTCATGATGGACACAAATTAGCTCAGGATGGGCCTCTGGCCTGTCTGTGATTCGTGGGTCTCAGAAACTGGTCCCATCCTCCACCTCCTCTTGTGACCTGATGGAACATGACTCTAGCATGTCAGCTCGGGATCTCGGTTGACTTTTGAAAATTACAAGTTGCAGAGTTAAAATCTTAGGATTCCTGCGCAATCTTAGGACCATATCTATCCGTGTGTGGGCAGGTAGTAATGTGGATGGGGGGGCTAGTCATTCCTCGGGAACCTGCTCAAATACTGTTATTTCCCAAAAGTCTTAACTTGTTTTGCCCCACCTCCTGTGTTCCAGCATTTCTTTCTGAATCCTGGTTCTCTGTACTCAAGCTTCCTGTGTCACTGCCATGTGGAGAGAGGACCCAGACACTTGGCCTGACTTTGCTTGGCCTTTACAGTATGGCCACGCCTCTTAATTGCCCTGGGTCCTCTAGCCTCCCTGCCTTCCCATATATGGACTCTGTCTGCACATAGCTCTTGCCATAGTTGCAGGCAGACTCCTTTTCTGCAATTCTGCATGAACTAGCCGTAGTGGCCCTTTATCCTCAGCACATTGTTCACTCCTCACAGTTGACTGGCTTTAGGGGCACTTGACTCATGGCCTTATCTGAGGATCTCCACCATCAGAACATTCAGTTTCCATAGAGCTGTCTCCACAGCCTTCTCCAGCCTGTTTTGCAGGACCCTCTGCCACTCACATACGCTTCTTTGCCCTCTGGTTTCCACTTTACTCTGGCTCACATTGGAATGAGAGTCCCTTGGGACTCTTGAAAGACAAATTTGTTACTGTTGTGTCCCCCAGCCCAAGGCCTGTGCCATAAGTTGGGTTCTGGGGTGGGTGGGGCAGCCCTGTAACTTGTGGAACCGACTGCCTTCTGCCTGCCCTGCAGATCCACATGGTATACAGTAAGCGCTCTGGGAAACCCCGTGGTTATGCCTTCATCGAGTATGAGCATGAACGAGACATGCACTGTGAGTACCTGTACCTTTGCCTTTTCTTCTGACCCTCTCACCTCTGCTTCCCGGCCTCTTCCCCCGTCGTCTGTTCCCTCCCCTGCCATACCTGACTTTAGCATTGTTTCTTCTCCCTCTGTTTCTGGTATATCTTTTATATATATATATATATATATACGTGTTTTTTTTTAAATCAAAAACAAATCCCCCACAACGTGTGTGTGAGCCCAGGGAGGTAAGTGTCACACGTTGAACCTCTGGCCAGGAGGGAACTGGGTGAGGTATGGGGGCAGCTGGAGGTTGGGGAAGGTGTCGGATTTGGGGAGCTTCTCCCTATTAGGCCCCCACTGGAGTTGGGGGCCGCCAGGTTGGAGTGAGAGCTGGCATTTGAACCAGCCTTCTCCCCCAGTAGAACTGGGCTAGGCCACCCGACCCTCCACCTCCCCTCCCCAGGCCCCACCCAGTTCTCATCAAGCAGTGATCTGGTGGGCATGTTTAGCACCCACCCCCACAGCTACAAAGCCCCATTGAGGCTGCGCGGCGTCCACTTGGGCAGGGCTGGGTGGGTGGGGGTGGGCAGGGCTGCGGCGTGTCCAGGGGCCGCCGTATTAATTGACTGTTCTTATTGTCACTGCAGCCACCACGCAGCTGGCTTGCAGCTGATGCTTACGCTCCCCTTACAACACCTCAGTGTATGGTTGGTATAAGGGTTTGTATCATGGGTAAGATCACAGCACTGCACACCAGCCCAGCTTAGCCAGGCAGCTTAGGAACAGTGAGGCTTCCCTTCCCACCCTAGTTACCCTTCAGTGTCCCTTCACCCACAGCCCTTTCCTCATTTGGTTGCCCTCTACCCCTCTTGCCCCCCATCCACATGCTCTCTGGTTATCTCTCTGATCCCTAGGGGTAGGGTGGACCTCAGTGGGAGAGGCACTGGCCTTCATCCATAGTCGGGCTCCACCCAGCCCCTGACATCTGGGGCCATGTTGACAATCCTAAAGTTGGGGTGTTCTGGGGCCAGGGCTCTATATGGAGCCCTTCAGCCTGACCCTCCCTGCCCTATGATTTCTGTGGGGTTGTCACCATAGTGGTCTTGGAGAGACTCTGACTTCTAGTTTGGGGTACTGTGTCCCTTCTATCTTCCTTGGCATGGTGGGAGCCTCCTGAGAAGGCAACTGTGATGCCCAGTGCCTGAGCTCCCCAAAGTGCATGGATTGGGGTTCAGGGTATGGGAGGGGTGGAACAGGCTTCAAACAACTGAAGGTGTGGTAGTTTTTACTAAACCTGTACTGAAGCAGAAGAGGGAAAGAGAGAAAGGCCTAGACTGACACAACTACATGGTCTTCTTGCCGTTTCCTGGGTTGGGCCTCCTGGGGTTTGGGATGGGGAACCTGAGCAGGGTTCCTGTACTTGACTGACCTCAGTTCTTAAGTTCCCTCCCCTCTCCTCTGCTCTGGGGTTAGGGGCCAATTGGCCCCTCCTGGAGCATGGAAATCATTCCTGGATCCCAGGTGTGTCCCTTTGTGTGCCAGCCTCAGCTGCTGCCACTAGTTGGGAGGGATGTGGAATTGAGGTGGAGAAGCCTGACCCCAGTGCTGAGTCAGATCAGTGCCTAGTGAAGTGTGACTGTTTCAGGAAGTGGTGAGGTGGCAGCTGCTTTGAGGCCTTTAGGCCTGATGTTTAAGGTCAAGCAGGATAGCCCTAGGGCTTCCAACCCTGGCTCAAGTCATTCCTCTGTGAGACTCTGAGGCCCCTTTACTTCCTCTATCCACCTGTCTCTAGGTGTTGTGGGAAATGTAGTCTCTCCCTCTCAGGGCTCCCAAGACCTGGCTACCTTCCCTGTAGCTTTAACTACCCCAATGGTGGTGGGTGTGGGGTCTGTGTGAGTGCTCAGGTAAGCTTGGGGTCTCCAGGTAAGCAGTCCCGTGTCCCACCCCCACCCCACCCCCGGGAAGCCCGCCTCCTCGCCAGGCCCCCAGGAGTTGCCGAGCCCCCCCCATCCCGCTCGGTTTGGACACCCGCAAGGCCGGCATCGGTAAATGGCACCTTTTTCTCTTCCTCTGGTTGTTATTGGGGGGGGAGCGGGCAGGGGTGGGGCAGGGTATTGTGATTGGTGAGCACAGTTCCTTAGGCCAGGGCTGGAACCTGGATAGGGACTTTTTGGCCTTAACAGCCCTGCCTGGTGACAGGCTTGCACTCTGGGCCTCCATACTCTGTCTTATACTCCTCAACTTCCCTGAGGGCTCAGGCTGGGCTGCATACCCTGCTGGCCATTGAGCTTGACCTGGAGGACAGAGCTGTCCAGGCTAGGTGGTGGCAGGGTCAGTCTGCTCAGGTAAGGCAGGGTTTTGAGTAGCACGGCACATGTACCTCTGGGCCTAGCCAGGGTCCTTGGAGGCCCCTGGGGAGCTCAGCACCCACTTCTATCCCTGCCAGTTCCTTAAGTTCTCCACTCCTGTTCATTTCTGATCTGATGTCTGTTACCTTGCACTGACCTCCCTATGAAAACACAGAGAAAGAATACTGGTGTGGTCTGGGTGTGGAGGGGCCCAGTGGGCCTCCTGCCTCAGCATGGTGTCTAGGGTGCATGCCTGGGTGTGGAGGGGCCTAGCCAGCCTCCTGCCCAGCATGGTGTCTAGGGTGCATGCCTGGGTGTGGAGGAGCCCTCCCCACAGCAGAGGCCAGCATTCAGCTAACCTCCAGTTTCTTTGCAGCAACTTTGGCCGCCCTGGCAGGAGGGGGCTGCTCCATCGTGTGGGAGTTGGGGGTGGCCAGGGTGAATGTTTTGCCCCCCCCCCAGTGACATTTGGGGATGCTTAAAAGGAATTGGAATGGATGGAGCAGGCCCTTCAGGGTGGGAAGAGGGCTGTCTGGCTGTTGGTTGCCTGGCTGACTGGTGGGAGTGTGAGTGTGTGTGCAGGTGGATTTGAGGGGCAGGGATGCTGTTGCATGGATCCTTGTCTGACTAGAGCACCTTCTGGGGAATCCCCCTCCCCCCACATCTGTTGCAGCCGCTTACAAGCACGCAGATGGCAAGAAGATAGATGGCAGGAGGGTCCTTGTGGATGTGGAGAGGGGCCGGACTGTGAAGGGCTGGAGGCCCCGGCGTCTAGGTGAGTAAATTTTGCCTTCTGGGTTCCTGGGCCTGTTTGTAGATCATTTTGCCGTCAGTCTCCCCACCCATATGTTGCTTGTTTCCCTCCATTTTCAGCTTGTCTTCTCTCATCAGCTTCATGGCTTTAGACACTGGTGCACACACAGACACCTACACATGAGTGCCCAAGCATACTCTGGTCTTTCCTGGATGAGTGATTGACCAGCAGCAGCTCTTGTGGGAGTAACTTCAGTACTGACCTCAGCCACCTTATGCCTAGTGTATTTGGTATCAGGGGCTAGGTTTGAGAGTGTCATTGCCTCTAGCTTTGGTCTTGCTCTCGCTAAATGGCCTCTTCATCTACTCCCTGGCTTCATGTACTCACTAGCCTAGTTTCTGCCTTCACATCTGGAGCAAGAGGGGCAAGCAGCCTGTGCTCTGACCTTGCCTCTGTCCCCTCACTGCCTTTATAGTTGTCATTGACTGTCTCCATCAGGGTTGTTATTGTGTGAAGTCTTGAAATACATTTGAGGATCTTGAAGCATAAGGAAAGGAAGGTCCTACTGATGCTGAGCTCTTGTCTCAGTCCCAGGCCCCTGATGTCAATGGACCCTCACCAAGAGAACTTTGAGGCTGGACATTGAGAGATTGAGAGATTGCTATCTCTGGACAAGGGCCAGTCTCTGTATGTTTGCTCGTCTAATGGTTCACTAGTAGGGTCCGCCTGGGTTGCAGGTCTTGTGTGCCAGGTGCTCCTCTGTCTTGGGCAGCTTTACCTGCCTTTGCTTTCACCTGTGCACCTGTGCCGAGTTGACATAACACCTCAACCCCAGGTGCCTCCGGTTCTTAGAAAAAGGATGAGTTCTTGAGACTTTGTGCTGTGCTAGGAGATTCCTGAAGTCTCAGAACTAGCCAGTTGGCTGATGTACAGACTCGTGAGAGTGTGGGTCATCTTCAGTCACACAGGCAGACGTGGAGCCTGTGGGAAGCTTTGTGTAGCACCTCTGCACATGCAGTCACACAAGTACTTTATTACTTGGGTATAACTCTGAGACAGGCTCTCCTCCTCTTTCTGCCTCCACCTTCTGAGTGTTGAAATTACATGCCTGGCTGTTTATTTTTAAAGAATGAGATGTTTGTTTAACTAGGTTTCTGAGGTTTCAGTACACGGTCTAACTGGCTCTGTTGCTTTTGGACTTGTCAAGTCAGATGTGAAGAATGGTGGACGGAAGGAACTCACCTCGTGTATTTCTTTTTTTTTAAACACACACAGTTTTTTTTTTATTTGTTTATTATGTATACAATATTCTCTCTGTGTGTATGTCTGCATGCCAGAAGAGGGCACCAGACCCCATTACAGATGGTTGTGAGCCACCATGTGGTTGCTGGGAATTCAACTCAGGACCTTTGGAAGAACAGGCAGTGCTCTTAACCCCTGAGCCATCTCTCCAGCCCCCTCCTGTATTTCTTTTTAAAGATGTTGTTGACATCTTCTTGTATTGATGATGTAGCCCATTCTTAACTTGTGATCCAGTAGCTGGAAGTCTGGGTCCTACTTTGTAGTAGTCCATCCTTTTCCTGTTCCTGGTTTAACCTGGCCTTTGACTGACCAGGAGGTGTCTCTGGACACTCTTCTGGTGGGTGGTGCAGGAAACCACAGGCATGGGATTCCCAGCCATGAGCCTTCCTTGTCAAATCACTGGAATCAAGTTGCTCATTAATGGCTCACCATTTGCAATATGAGTGCTGCCTGCTCCTTAGTGCTGTTGGTCAGGTATGTGCTACCTTTGTAGACAGGGTTAAATCTGTGCAAGTTCAGGATCTGAAGCAGGTGTAGTTGTGGTTTTCTTGCACAGTTGGTGAACTTGAAACCTGTCTGGCCGATGCTGGTAGCCTATGACAATTCAGTGGAGTGGCATTGTGTGTTGAGCAAGGCAGGATCTGAGTTGGTGCTTTGAGACTGATGGGGGAGTAGAAGGTACAGAGACAAGTAGAAAAAGCTTAACTCCAGGGAAGATAAATGTAAGGTTTAGGGCTCTTATGGGAGGCCAGAGTACAGCTAAGGAGTCTGGAAATGATGGATCCCCTGGGAAGCTGGGTGTGGCAGGTCTTCCAGCTTTTCTATTCTTTGAAAATATAAGGTCTCAGCATGTAGCCTTGACTGGCCTAAAGCTCATTGTATAGACTAGGCTGGACTCACACTCATCTACCTGCCCTGTCTTCCCAAGTATGGGATTAAAGAGGTGTAACACTACCTAACTTCTTTCAGCTTTTCTGTGGGCTCACACTTTGGATATTGTGCACAAAAATGCAAGTTCTTGGTACACTAGCCTAGAGTCTGAGGTCTCAGGTGAGGTTGGCAAGCTTGGGAGGAATGAAAATTCTTTTTAGGGTGTCCTTTTGAAAGCTTTGCATGAAAACAGGCTGTTCTGTGGCAAGGAGACATGGAAATGATTGGCATGGGATTGTGCACCATAGCTACCAGTAGAGGTATTTGGATTTTTTTGCCACTTTGCTCCATTCCCACTAACGCTGTGTTTCTTTGCTTGCCCATAGGAGGTGGCCTTGGTGGGACCAGAAGAGGTGGTGCAGATGTGAACATCAGGCATTCTGGCCGAGATGACACTTCCCGATATGATGAGAGGTAAGGTTGGGCACCTGGTTTCTTGGGACAAGACAGTAATGAGGATGCCCTGCCACACACTGCTAACCTTATCTAGGCCGGGCCCCTCCCCACTTCCACACAGGGACCGGGACCGGGACCGTGAGCGGGAGCGCAGAGAAAGAAGCCGAGAGCGAGACAAAGAGAGAGAACGGAGACGCTCCCGCTCTCGGGACCGGAGGAGGCGCTCCCGGAGTCGAGACAAGGATGAGCGGCGTAGATCCAGAGAGAGGAGCAAGGACAAGGACCGAGACAGAAAGCGCCGAAGTAGTCGGAGCCGAGAGCGAGCACGCAGGGAGCGGGAGCGAAAAGAGGAGCTTCGAGGTGGCGGTGGCGGTGGTGGTGACATGGCTGAACCCTCTGAAGCTGGTGATGCAGCTCCTGATGATGGGCCTCCTGGAGAGCTTGGCCCTGATGGCCCTGATGGCCCAGAGGAGAAGGGCCGGGATCGAGACCGGGAGCGACGTCGGAGCCACCGAAGTGAGAGGGAACGTCGCCGGGACCGAGACCGTGATAGGGATCGAGAGCATAAACGGGGGGAGCGGGGCAGTGAGCGGGGCAGGGATGAGGCTCGGGGTGGGGGTGGCAGTGGTCAGGACAATGGGCTAGAAGGGCTAGGTAGTGATGGTCGAGACATGTACATGGAGGCAGAGGGTGGTGATGGGTACATGGCCCCAGAAAATGGATATCTGATGGAGGCAGCTCCCGAATGAAGAGGCTTCCTGTGTTGTGGACATGCTTCTGTTTTGATGTCTGCCTTCCTAGCCTTTCCACCATGGCTTGTCTTCTGAGGTAGAAGTTTTTTTGTTGTTTTTTGTTCTGATCCCTTGGATTTAAAAAATAAAATTAATTTCATGATTAATAGTGGGGCACCTGGTGTATTACTGCACTTGCTCTTCCCAGAAGGTTGTCACTGCATTGTCAGCCCCTCGGTGTACTAATTCTAGAGCACGTGTTACAACCCTGGAGTAGAGGCTGTGCTTAGGCCACCAGGGCTGCTTGTCAGGTCAGATAGGGAGCAAAGGAGAGAACAGTAGGCCAAGAGGCAGGGTGCCAGCCAGGATGGCACAGACGTGCGGGTAGGAAGCATGTCTGGTCATAAAGTGCTAATGAGATAGCCATCAGCAGTTGAGATGGGCATATATTCCTGGGTGGAAGACAAAGGTGGGAGAGCTTTGAGTCTGGTGAGCCCTGAGGAAGCAGTGGGTAGCCTGTCGTGGTCCTGAAGAAAAGCTACAGGCAGCCATTTAGATCTGACTGACAGACTCCAGTCTACATATAACCAAGAGTACCACATATAACTGCCCTACGGGAAACTTGACACACGTGCCTGCGGATCTCCCCGGGTTTGACTGAGTGTCTCACTGTAGAATGCTTAGGGCGGCAGAAACTTGTGGAAGGCATTGGAGGATGACCAGTGGGACATCAGTTCCTTTCTTAAGGAATTGATACGGCTTGAGTATAATATGGCCTTCACATGGGATATTTTTGTCTCCAACTGTTGGGGTGGCTTGGGTTTTAGGAGAAAGGACCTGGTTAGAGGAAATAAGTTCTTGGGAATGTGCTGTGGTCTGTATCCTGCTCACGAGATGAGAGCACCTGCCTCAGGCTTCTGCCAAGTGTGCGCAGCTGAGTGACTGCACTGAGACCTCTGAAGCGGTGAATGGACATGAAGTTGTGTATGCCAACTGTTACATGGTTATTTTTCTGGGGAGATGGGAAATAGAGCTGGGTCTGACACCAAATGTCCAAGCTCTGCTTAGTGAAGCGCTCCCCAAGATTCTGTGATGTTGTTGAGGATGTACTGACACCCCTATTTTGGGGGCACCAACAGTTTGTCCCATATCCCAGCTATAAGTGTATTGTATTTTGTGGATGGATGATCATGGTTTTGCCTTTAAAATGAGTGCTTATCATTACTGGTGGGAAACAACCACTGTATCCACAGCCTTGAAAAGATTGTAGAAATGTGAAACTCCTGTAGGTTTCCTGTGAGGCCTGTGTCCTCCCCTGAGCTGCTCGGTGTTCCTGAGAGCCCTGGAATCTCTTCATGTGGAGGTGTGGTGAGATTTCAGCAACCATGCTGCTCTGGTGGAGTGCCTTCCACCAGACGCCACGGCAGGGTGGCCACTAGGAGACGGACCAGGATAGAAATACAAAATCAAGGATTTAGACCACAGTATTCAGCAGCCCCTTGGAATTTCATAGGCTTGTTGGGAAAAGGATTTGTGAGGTAACAAAAAGGGTAGGTAGAAGATTCCACTGAAGCGGAAGCAGAAAGGAAAGAATTAGCAAGTCTGAGGTTGACAGATTAAATTGTTTCTGTTTCTATGGCAGTCACTGTAGCCCTTGCTGTCCTGGAACTCACTAGATAGACCAATTAGACCAGGCTAGCCTCACAGAAATCTACCTGCCTCCTTCCACCTCTTGAGTGCTGGGATTAAAGTCATGTACCAGCACACTCTGAGGTTCATGGTTTAGTATGTGAGCTGGGCATTGTGGCAGAGGCAGGCAGATCAGATGCCAGCCCAGTCTCTACTGAGTTCCAAAACAGCCACATCTACACAGAAAATTACCCATCTTTGATGTGTGTATGTGGGAAGGGGGGTAATTTAGTAGATGGATTTAGGAATTAGTTAGATACCAAAACACCCAAATTTCTTGTCATGAACCTCAGAAATGCTGGAAAGATGGAATTTGACAAATTTAATTAAAATTCCTCTTGGCTTAGGAATGAATGAAGGATTCAAGAAAATCAATTCAAAATTGGCACATGCCTTTAATCGTAGCACTTGGGAGGCAAGAGCAGGCAGATCTCTGAGTTTGAGGCCAGCCTGGTCTACAGAGTGAGTTTCAGGACAGGCTCCAAAGCTACAGAGAGAAATCCTGTTTGGGGGAGAAAAAAAATCAGTACAAATGGAAGTAAATGACGGCAGTTCCTAGAGAAGTTGACTTGGGCTGGCAAGAAGACTGAAATCTCCAACTTTGGGAATTATAAAAAGAAAATTAAGGGACTACAGCAATGACTCAGGGCTCATAACCATCTATAATGAGATCTGGTACCCTCTTCAGGGGTGAAGGCATACATGCAGGCAGAACACTATATATAATAAACCTTTTTTTAAAAAGCCAGTTGTGATACGAGAAGATCATGAATTTAAAGTCAGTTGGGACAAGCAAGTCACTGCCTTAAAAAAAATAAATACAGTTTATTTGTTGTGTTGTGTTTGAGGCTTGGAAAGATGTCGGGTAAAGAATGGAAGTTTGTAAAAGGCAACAACAAGCAAGGACCTCTTGAAATAGCATCTCAGCACAGCTTGAGCCCCACACTTAGGATGTCACAGGCAAACATGGATTAACCCAAAAGCTGTGACCATCTAGGCATTCACAGGAGGGCACTGACTTCCATGTGTGCTGTGCTGGGCCATATACATAAAGTCATAAAGTAAATTTGTTTTGTTTTTGGAGATAGGGTTTTTCTGTAGCTCTGGAGCCTGATCTGGAATTTGCTCTGTAGAACTTATTAGCAATCACTTCCTTAGCCAAGGGGTGGCTGTCCAGTTTTTAGTCCCTGCTATTCAGAGTGGTAGCTAAAGACAGGAAGGCAGAAGCTAAGCTCCATAAAAGCTTCTGAAGCAGGTACCTGGTTTGGTTCAGGTGCTGCCTTTGAAGCCAGGCTGAAACCTTAAATCTTGGAAGGCTGAGGTAGGAGGCTAAGGCCATCTTTGGCTCTGTGATGAAACGGGTAGTTAGGGAAGGCTCAGTGACATTTGTCATTGACACTGCTACTATTTTGAGTGCTGTGGTGGAGAGACACTCTGCCCTTAAACACACCCCTTTCTGACCACATCCCCACCCAGCTAAGCCAGAATCACAGCCAACAACCATCAGCAACATTCCATATCGATGACCACCCCTCTTTAAAACAGCCTCTTCTGCCTCTCTGCCTTGCTTTCCTCCTACTCCCCCATTCTTTCCTTGTTCCTGCACTCCTCTCCCCTTGTCTTAACACCGAAGACAGCCAGCAGCACCTTCTGGCCTCCAGTTCCCTTTCAGACATCACAGGTCCATAAAGCATCTGTAGTCTAAGCTGGCCAACTGATGGTCTTCCTGCCTCCACAGGCTGGGATTCCAGAAGTGCACCATCACATAGGGGTGTGCAGTACTGGAGCCCGAACCCAGGGCCTCAGGGTCTTCTGCTTGCTAGGCAAGTACTGTCAGCTGAGCTACATTCCCAGCCCAAGCACAGTCTTCTCAAATTGAAAAGATCTGCATGTACTCCACACAGCCACCATTAATACTCCCATTGCACCTCTCGACCCAAACAGGCATGTTTCACATTAGTCTACCAGTCTACCGGCCTCAGCTTATTGGGACAGCATCCTCCCTCCTGCCCCTTCTGCAATCCAGACTTCTTGGGTGCCCCCAGAGATATTCAGTTACACACTTGACACTCCTATGTCACTTTTAGGGATTTATATGAAAATACAAATCCAACATGCAAATGACAGTACAAGCCCTCTCTTGTGTCATCATCGTGACTTCCCAGCCTCTTGGGTGCTCTGGGTGACTAGGCCTTATGGTTCCTTGACTTTCTCTTCCATAAGTTTCTGTGAGCCGTGAAGGTTCCTGCTCAGGTCTGTTTCTGTTTCTCTGTCAGTCTCTCCTCTGTATAGAAAGGGTCTCAAGTATTCCTGGCAGCTCTGGAACTTGTTGTATATACATGAAGCCCGCCTTAAAGCCTCTGCTTCCAGAGTGCTGAGATTAAAGGTGTGCGCCACCAAGCTCTGCGCTGTGTGTGTGTGTGTGTGTGTGTGTGTGTGTGTGTAACCGAAGGTGACCTTGCATAGAGTTCTGATCTTCCTGCTTCCTCGTGTGAGTGCTGGGATTAAAGGCGTGCACTACCACCCGTGATTTATGCGCTCCTGGGTATGCGACCCAGAGTCTTGAGCATGCTAGGCTAGCACTCTACTGACTGAGTTACATCTTCACCTTCAGATTTCATTGTTCTGGTTTCTGGATACAGGTTCTTGGTATGTATCCCAGGCTTCCTAGTCATAGCGATCCTCTTTCCTAGGCTCCTGGAAAGCTGCAGGCCCTTTAGCGGGTCCTGCAGAGCCCTGGAATCCTGAGAAACCACGCCCCCTGGACTTGTCTGTGGAAATGAGGGGGAACTACCGAAAGGGCACAGATAGGCCCTAAGAAGCAAAGTAGCATACCAACATTGTAACAGGAAGTTAACAACCAGAACAAACCCATGCAATCATCTGGTAGTGATGTAGTGGCACGGGGAGCTAGGCACGCGGAGGACGAAGGTTTCGCAAGCCCCCCAAGTGGGAGGGGCCCCTGCGTGGCACCGCCTCAACGTCAGTGGTGAGGGCAGAGGCTCAAACTGTTGGTAGCTGTGTGGGCGGGGCCTTGCGCTGCGCCTCCTTGCCGGCACCGGGTGGGCGGGGCCTCGTGGGGCACCTCCTCCTCGCTGTCGCCCGGGCGGGTGGCTTGCGTTGGCCGCGATATGGCTGCACTGGTGGAGCCGCTGGGACTGGAGCGGGGTAAGCGCTCGGGGATCCAGTCCGGCTTCTAAGCTCAGTGGGCCGCGCCAGTCAGATGCAGGGGACAGGCGTAGTCAGGGTGGGCGGGGCGCGGCCTGCGGGCGTGGGAGGGTCTGGGGCGGAGCGCACCACCAACACCCCGCCTGGGGTTGGGGTCCAGGGGGACCGGCGGGGCGCGTCGATCGCTTTCAGCCTGACCTCGTTCGCCCTTCCTGCTGCCTTCGCGGTTCTTACCGCGTTCTGCAGACGTGTCCCGGGCCGTGGAACTGCTGGAGCGGCTGCAACGCAGCGGAGAGCTGCCCCCGCAGAAGCTGCAGGCCCTGCAGCGGGTCCTGCAGAGCCGTTTCTGTTCTGCCATCCGCGAGGTGAGCACCTTGGAACTGTGTGAGTTGTAGTTTACTAGCGCTGGTCGGCGGGGCCCGTGACGGGCAAGTGAACGCAGACAATTGTATCCAGGGCTGTGAACTGGCATCTCCCTGATGCTGCCGCGTCCCCCACCCCGCAGGTGTACGAGCAGCTCTATGACACGCTGGATATCACTGGCAGCGCTGAGGTGCGGGCTCACGCCACAGCCAAGGTAGGCGCCTGTCCCTGCACCTCTGGGTGACCACGAAAGGCATAGAGCCCTCCCAAAGCTGGCCGTTCATAGGCCTTCCTTCTCATCTGCGCATCTCTTCCACCCTATAAAGATTTATTTATAATGCCCTTTAAATAACTGCACATTTTTAACTTGAATGCACATGAGATTCTCTTTAGCAACAGGCGAGGAAAGTGACCTCACTTTTCTGCCATAAAGATAACCCTAAAAGACGATCTAGTTGGATATCGTGAACAGGGACATCTATCCAAACTGCAGTGCCCCACTCTTCTTGTTACTGCCAGCAGACTCAGTTCTGTCCCCACCTGACCCCCAGGGTGGGGGCTAGTTTGTCTGAAACAAGATTGGCAGGTGCAGAGTACTGAGGACACACCTGGCTTGTGGAAGAATGCAACTGTTCCCACAGGTTTTAGTCACCTGGCAGGGGTTCCCTGCTTGACCTTTGAACCCTGGCTGGAGTGCCCTTTTCTCAAGGGGGCCAGGGTCTCTCACATCAAGGCACCTTCTCTCTTCCAGGCCACAGTGGCTGCCTTCACAGCCAGCGAGGGCCATGCACATCCCAGGGTGGTAGAACTACCGAAGACTGATGAGGGTTTGGGCTTCAACATCATGGGCGGCAAAGAGCAAAACTCACCCATCTACATCTCCCGAGTCATCCCTGGAGGCGTGGCTGATCGCCATGGTGGCCTCAAGAGGGGAGACCAGCTGTTGTCCGTGAACGGTGTGGTGAGTGGGTCCGCACAGTGTCTGTATGGAAGCACTGGATGGTTTTTCCCTCCACACAGGGAGCACGGCCTTTGTAGACACTGCTGGCTTTCAAGAACTTGAGAGCACACTAGGGGACCAGTCCAGAGTAGAGGATGGAAGGTTTTAGAGGAGGAACCTTTGGATTGGATGCTGAAGGATGGGTAATTCTCAGGACTCAGGGGTGGAGGGTGGTTCTGGCTGAGAACAGATAGGGTTGGTAATTGCACTCCCCTGGCCTGAGGAGAAAGGCTCTGATAGAAGTCTGAGTCACCCAACATCCTGAACCCCAGTAGTTAGAATCCAAGAACGCACCACGGAGGAGGTAGTCTGGACAGAAAAGCTGGGCTTTTGTTACTGGGCTGTGAGAACAGTAGGCTTAGGGAGTGTCGAGGCCTCTCCAGGATCTGGGAGGACAGTTCCATGACCTGCTTCATTGACTAGGACTCTAAGCTGTACTGACATGATATGTTTTAGGGTGCAGGTGCTGAATCTCAAGTTGGTAATCCACTGGGAAGGGGGATGAGGTCCTGGAGACTTGACCCTAGCAGTCTTCTCACTATCACTATCCACTGGTCCCATGTCCTGGGTAGGGTGGTAAGGGCGGCGGTTTGGGTCAGCAGTCTGTGCGAGGCCTGCCCTGCAGAGTGTGGAGGGCGAACACCATGAAAAAGCCGTGGAACTCCTGAAGGCTGCCCAGGGCTCAGTGAAACTGGTGGTGCGGTACACCCCGCGGGTGCTGGAGGAGATGGAGGCCCGCTTTGAGAAGATGCGATCTGCCCGGAGGCGCCAGCAGCACCACAGCTACACGTGAGCCTGGCGCCCACTCTCCCCCCTGCTGCCGTCCCCAGCCCCAGACTCCCAAGCCAGGCCAGTGATCCCGATGGCCTTCGTCCTTTATCCCTGGCTCCTCACAGGGGCTTCCTGACCCCTACCATGGTAGCCAAGGCCCTGGGACTCTGGCTTCCTAATCTCAGAATCCCTGTGTCTGCTTTTCTGAACCGTTGTTTCCAGAACCTCACCCTTAAACATCTCATGCCCCACTGAACCTCCTCTGTGCCTGAACTTCCCCTCTCCACATCCCTGCAGGTCTTTGGAGTCCCGAGGCTGAAATCACAGAGCAGGACCCTCCACCTCCCCTGTACAGTATTATTTATTGTCACTGGCACCTTATTTAAAGATCTTTAACCCTCACCAAGTGTCTGTGTGTATGTCGCGTATCCTGGAATAGTGTCTGTGGAGGAGGAGGGTGAAGCTGAGGTTAAAACCAAGCTCTTTCCAGTATGGGTAGCGAGATCGACTCTGCTCGAGCAGCACTGAAGACTGAGTGAAGTTGGCCGGCTTCCCAGAGACTAATCGGGCCCAAGGCTGCGTCTAAATGAATGCCAGGGCGCAGCACTGAAGACCACTGTCCCCAACACTTTAGACGTTCAGAAGGAGAGGAGGGCTTGGCAGGGTCTTCCGCCGCCGGTCGGACGCGGGAGTCTTGAAACGCAGCAGGAGCTCTGCCTCTGTAGGCGTGGCGGAGCGAACCATCCGCTGGGGGAGCCCAGCGGGCCGCGCCACCGTCTGAGAGGGAGTCGGGGGTAGCGGGGCGCGTGCAATTCCCCAGATGGGCGCAGGGGTGCGGAGAACCAGGCACTCACCACCCGTCGGCCACTCGCCTCACCTTCCAACCGAGCACATCCTTCCGGGAGCCGCCCTTGCCTTTAAAAAAAATAAAAAAGATTCCCACCTTGAACGTTGAATTCCCAACCCGCCACCCAGCCCTCCTGTCCCGTGAGATGCGCGCTGCCGCGGGAACACGGGGTCGCGACTAGCGCTCCACGCGCGCCACAAGATTCAGGTGACATCATCCTCTGCCGGGCTCCGCCTCCATCCCAGGCCGCCGCACGCTACATACTTATTGGTCGCTGCACCTTGAGTCCCGCCCCCAGTTCTCCGCCCGCGCGGCCCCTCCCTCTCGATGCAGAGGCGGGGCCTGGTCACCGGCCGGCACGGACGCTAATTCTCATTGGCCACTCAGCGCCATCCGTCAGTCTTCTGTTAAAGGGGCCACGACCGCCTGGAATCTGTTGGGGGAGGGGGAGGGAGGAGAAATTTTTTGGGGGGAGAAGGTGGGATTGGGGGGGCGCTGGTGGGCACCCCTGGATCTGGCGACTGCGGCCTCGCGGGGGGAGGCTGTACGGTGACAAGGGCAGGGGGCTATTTTAGGGAATAAGAAGGCTGTGAGACCGTGAGGGGGAGGGGGGTCCCCAGCGCCGAAGCCGGAGCAAGAGACGCTGAGCCCGCGCTAGCGGCGTAGACAGGGCTCCAGAGCTCCAGATCCGGGCCCCGGCCGCCGCCAGGGGCCCCACCCGGTGCCCCTACCCCACCCCGCGTCCCTACTGCAGCCCAGCTCCTCCCGCAGTCGCCGCGGACCAGGTAGGTAAGAGCCCGGCCCAGCCTGCCCGGCAGCGCCCACCCCGGGGACCCCTGGGCTAGCCTCCCCCACTCACTTGCTCGAAATCCTGCATTCCCATCTACATCCCGAGGGAACCCAGAGTCCAGATTTCACAAGCAAACCCAGGAGAACCAGGCGTGTCCCTTCTCGGAGCCCAGAGTCCCCAGCCGAACCCTGGTATCTCAGGCGTGTTGCCTCCTTTCGCCTCCTCCAGGGCCAGAAGCCTGAATCCCTCAGCTCAGGCTTAGTCTAGATACCCCCTTTGGGCCCAGTCCTGGGAGCTCCAGACACTGGCCACCGCTGCACAGCTACCTCTATTGCTTCCGAATTGTTCCCCCATTCGCGCCCCCCACCTGGCTGGAACAGCCGGCAGCGTTCCTCTGTCCAGGCCGGCTCGCCCTGGAAACAGGCCGGCGCTGGAGCTGTCCATGGTCAGCTCTCTCGGTAGCCTCGCCTCCCCCTTCTCCTGCCACAGCCGCCCAGAAGGGGGTGCAGGCGGCGTGGGGATCCCCCTAACCGCGCCTTTGACCTGGGGATCCCCGGCGCCCCACCACCCCTAGCTGGGCCGCAGGGTTCTCATGTTTAGGCACCCTATCTTTCCGGGACTCTAACTGCTTCACTTCAGGGCTTTTGAATGTCCCTGCCCAGGACGCTTTAGAGACCTTGTCATGGAACCTCCAGCTCCCACCTGGTTCTGAAGGGCTGTTTGTACCCAACACCTGCTGACCCTGAGTAATCGCCATCACCCTATTCAGCACCCGGGAAATCCAGTTTCCCAGGCTTTGCCCACCCCCCTCCACTTAGCACCTAGTTTAACAACCCTCCCCCTACTCCCCCTTGTCAGACAAATGTGCCCAGTCTCCTGGTTCACCGGCACCTGCTTACTGCCTTAGGGACTCAGGCGCCATGAGTTCTCTTCAAAAATCTGGAATGTAACTCCTCTGCTTCTGTCCTCCTTCCTTCTGGGAGATCTACGTGTCTCGCCCCATCTCGAAATCCCCATTTAAAGAAATACATCCTAGGAACCCAGAATCTCAGACCATGACAATTGTCCCGTCCATCAGATCACCTGCCCAGCCCTACACTCCCATCAAACATCCAGGGTCTAAGTCTGTAACACCCTGTCCTTCACCTCCACATGGACTCAAAGGTCTGGACCCCCGCCTGGCTCTCCACTGCACTCCCATCTTCAGGTTTTTGTGGCCTCACCATTCGATCAGCTTCACTTCTTCCATGCCTGTCATCTCAGGTGCTAGACTTGTAGAGTCTCCTCTCCCACTAAAGCTGGGTGGTTGATGTATTTCTGGCATCTCATTGCTTCTAGAGACCCATATGGTGATGTCTGATATCTCATACTCCAAGTACCAAGCAGCCATCCCTTCCTCCCAGTGTGTTCCGTGGCCAGGGTTCTTGAGGTGACCTGGATCCTACTTGCTATTTTCCTGCATTTCTAGTTATAATGAATCCTTTCCTTGTGTTATGTTCTTGATTCCAAGTTCCAGACCATTTCCAGATGGTACATTCATTCCATCCTCATCAAGGCGTGATCCGCATTCTATACCGTGTGCTACAGTCTCGGCATGTCTTTTGCCACTTGCTTCTCCCCACCCCAACAAGCAGGGTTGTGCCATGTAGCCTAAGTGCACATTTTCTTTTCCTCTCCTCCTTCCTCTCCCTGCCTCGTCGTCGTCGTCTTCTTTTTCTTCTTCTCTTCTGGTCTTTTCAAATACCCAGATAACATCCCTATGCCAATTTCTGCTCTCAACCTTCTCCTCAGACATGTCCTATATTTCTAGCTGCTGGGGCTGGGGGTATAGCTCCGAGGTAGAGCACTTGCCTCATGTGCACAAGATCCAGGATTCGATTCCTGTCACTAGACCAATAAACAAAAATATCTTGCCCCACCCCCATCCCTTCAAATAATCTCAATGTAAGCTCTCCAGTGTTTTCATTTTAGATGTGTTTTATGTTCTGGTCATGTCTGCCCTTGTTCTAGAGTTCCTTCTCATCCCATAGATATTCTAACTTGTAGAATGTGTTGTTTTCAGTTAAATAGTCTAGTATTTCTTAGATTTGTGCTATTTATCTTGCACAGTCTTTTAAAAATGACTTATTTTACTGAGCAGTGGTGGCTCATACCTTTAATCCCAGCACTTGGGAGGCATAGATGGCACATCCCTGTGAGTTTGAGGCTAGCCTAGTCTACACAGTGAATTCTAGGACAGGCTCCAAAGCTACAGAGAAACCTGGTGAAAAATAAAAAAAAAATATTGTTTTTTATGTGAATTGATGTTTTTCTGTATGTATGTTTATGTGAGGATGACAGATCTACAGGAACTGGAGTTACAGACAGTTGTGAGCTTCCCTGTGGGTGCTGGGAATTGAACCCAGGTGCTCTGGAAGAGCAGCCAGTGCTCTTAACTGCTGAACCATCTCTCCAGCCCCTGGAGCTTGCCCAGTTTTAAACCTGGAAGGTCCTAGAGCAGTCTCCTTCTTGTCTTTTCAAGTCTCGGGTTCTAGGGCCCTGTCCCCTCAATCCCCAGCTTCTTTCCTCCCCTTACTGTGTCAGACTTGTCCCTGGTGGGGCATAGGCTTCCATCTCCACTGCTGCCTTGGATTCTAAGTCTGTTCTCCACTCTCTGCTTTTCTAGAGTCTTCAGCCTCAAAAATGTTCTTGTGTCCTGAACACCCCCACCCCCATTAGGGAATCTTTTTGTATTCCTGTTATTTCCTACACTTTTGTGTGTGTGTGTGTGTTTTTTTTTTGTATGAGTGCACACATGCCACAGTGTGTGGGTGGAGGTCAAATGACAACTTGCAGGAGTAGGTTCTCTCCTGCAACCATATGGGTCCCAGAGAATCAAACTCAGGTTGTCAGTCTTGGTAACAAATGCCTTTGCCCACTGAGCCATCTTGCTGGCCCTGGTGTGTGTGTGTGTGTGTGTGTGTTTGGAACAGGATTTCCTCAGGCTAGTTTTTGTTTTTATCTGTTTGTTTGTTTGCTTGCTTGTTTTCCAAGACAAGATTTCTCTGTGTAACAGTCCTGGCTGTCCTGGAACTCACTCTGTAGACCAGGCTAGCCTAGAACTCATAGAGATCCAGCTGCCTCTGTCTCCTGAGTGCTTGGATTAAAGATGTGCACCAGCCGGGCAGCGGTGCAAGCTTGGCAGTGGTGGCGCATGCCTTTAATCCCAGCACTTGAGAGGCAGAGGCAGGCGGATCTCTGTGAGTCTGAGGTCAGCCTGGTCTACAAGAGCTAGTTCCAGAACAGCCAGGGCTACATAGTGAGTTTCAGAACAGGCTCCAAAACTACAGGGAAACCCTGTCTTGAAAAATCAAAACAAACAAAAAGCAAACAAACAAAAAACCTCAAAACAAAAAATAAAGGTGCACCACTACTGCCCAGCTCCTCCAGCTGGTTTCAAACTTGCCATCCTTCTGTCTCACCTGGGATCAGCTCGATTTATATTTTGTGTCCATGCACTCATGCTGAGCAAGCTCTGAGTTCTGTATCTTGTCTTTGGACCAGATTTACTATGTCCTGCACTAGGGATGTCCCTTTGTGTCATTTTCTCACCTCTGTGTTTTGGGTTCTTGGGTGACCCAGACATCTATTTATCTTGTCAGGTTGTTTTGGACTGATATTACCTTTGAAACCTGAGTTGTAGCATAGGGCCCTCTAGTTAGCAAAAAAGCAGCTCTTGTTGTCAGTTATGGGCTCAGTGTCTTGTCTTTAGTGTGGTATGTAGCATCTTGAGGACATTGATTGTCCTCTTTCTTTCTTTTAATGACTTATTTCAATTTTATGTGCATTGGTGTTTTACCTACACATATGTCTGTATGGGGACGGCAGAAGTTGTGAAATTGGAGTTACAGACAGGTGTGAGCTGCCTTCTGGGTCCTCTGGGAGAGCAGACAGTGCTCTCAACCATCTTTCCAGCCCGAGTACCCACTTTCTTGTTCAGTGAATCTGAGGTCTACAGCAACCTAAGTCACCCCAGGCTGTATATCCTGACCCAGTTGTGGCTTTGAGCTCCCCATATTGGGGTCTTGCCTAAAGCTGGCCTTCTCTCTCAGAAACATTTTCTTGGACTCGGTCTCTGGGAGGCGTAGAGTTTCATGACCTACCATTTAAAGACAAAGGGGATCTCAGGACTCAGCTGCACCCTTTGCTACACTCCAGAGCCCTTCATCCCTCTTCTTCCTCTCACAGGAACCCAAGGCCCTAGCGCTAGGCTTTGGTCACAGTTCTCATTTGGGTGGAGCTGGGAAGTATCCAATCTCAAACCGGTTAGGCCGCTGCGTGGACTGGGGAAGGAGTGAAAGTCCCTCCTGCTTTCGGCCGGGCCAGATGGACCTGTTGGACCTGAAGGGTTCCAGGGAGAGGCTCACTGGCCCTCACTACATCTCTGCCCCGCCCCTGGCCAGGAGGGCCCGAGTCCCGCCTTCCGGCCCCATAAACCTCGCCCCTTCCCCCTCCCATACTCTTGGTTAACGCCTCATGAGGGCGGGGCTAGAGGAGCATCCCAGGACGCCTAGATCCTAAAAGGGCGGAAAAGAGTCCAACACCTTAGATTTTATGGGTCTTTCTAGCGATCTAGACCCACTAGGAGTAAGGAGGCTCCGGGAAGGAGACTGCTGGAGTCGCAGACCCCTAGACGTAGGGTCGACGGGCTGTGGGTGGGTGGGGGGAACCTAGACACCTGCGACCTGAGGCAAATGACTCGACCCTTCGTGTCAGGCATTTTTGCTTTGTTTTTATTTTATGAGAAAGTGTCTAATGTAACTCCCGCTGATCCGGAATTCCTTAAAATAACTGAGAATGACTTTGAACTCCTGATCCTTTTGACTCCACTTCCCCGCTACTGGGATTACAGGCATACACTACCTTGCTTGGCTTAATAAATGGATATTTTATTGGTATTGGGGATTCAACCCAGAGCTTCACGTTGTGCCAAGCATGTGTTTTACGCTGAGCTATGACTCCAGCTCTCGTGCTTTTTAAACTCTTATTCTCTCAAGTGCAGTGTTGGTCTTTAGGTCATAGAGAGAGATGGGCACCACATCGCTGCCTAGTGACCTAATTCAGTATCTGAAGTCCCGTGACTTTTTCAAGGCGTGGTTCTGGCTTGGGCCTCAGTTTCCTCATCTATGGAGTGGGCTGAGGATTCAAAGCGGAGCCACAACAGGCAAAAGCTAGTTTTAACCCACTCAGCCAGTGACTAGTCCCCCGGCTTTATTCAGTTCTCGAGTGGCCAGGCCTTGGTTTGCTACCAGTGTCTGGGGGAGCCAAGTCTCAACGTCCCGAAATGCTTTTACCTAAGAAGTCCCCGCTGTTTATCTAAGAGCAATGGATTCCCAGTTTATCTTTGCCATGATTACAAAGGACAGCCCCCGTTTCCCGCTCTTGGCGGCCAGCACCTAGTTTCCCTGCCTCCCCACCACGTGGCTGAACCTCATTTCCCTCATGTCATGATCAGCTTGACTGACCTCAGTTGCCCCTTGTGCAATGCCTGGATTGGGGCCCCAGCGAGTACCAAACTAGCAGCGCCTCAGTTCTCTGCCTGAGCCCTGAAAAGGCTAGTCTGCCCCCTCTGCGCACCCGCAGGCCGGCACCGCCGCCATGATGTGCGAGGTGATGCCCACCATCAGCGAGGATGGCCGCCGGGGCTCGGCGCTGGGCCCGGACGAGGCGGGCGGCGAGCTGGAGCGCCTCATGGTCACGATGCTCACGGAGCGAGAGCGCCTGCTGGAGACGCTGCGAGAGGCGCAGGATGGACTGGCGACAGCGCAACTGCGGCTGCGTGAGCTCGGCCACGAGAAGGATTCCCTGCAGCGGCAGCTCAGCATCGCTTTGCCTCAGGTTGGGCGGGGTCCGAGGGGCGGAGCCTAGAGGCAAGGGCTGTTCTGGATGGGCGGAGCCATGAGGAACGGAGTATGGGATTGGCTTACTGTTAATGGGCGGGTCTTAGCTGCGAGATGGGCAGGGTTTATATAGAAAGGGCGGAACCTGAGCCGTAGGATTTGCTGAGGATGCGGGACCTGAGTGGCAAGACGGGTAGGACTTGGTGGGAGGGCAGAGCTTGAGACAGGCGGAGCCTGGAGGAGAGGCGGGGACTTGGAGGAAGGGCGGGGCCTGAGCCGCAAAAAACGTGGGGCTTAGCAGGAGGCAGGCAGTGTAAAAAAAAGTAGGGTTTACTAGGAAGGCGGGACCTATAGAAGGTTTATCTGGGAAAAGAGGGTAGCCTAGGAGGGGTGGTACCAGCCGTCTCCGGTAGGGAGGAATATGGAATTAGCTTACCATTGGTGGGTGTGCCTCATCTTCGAGATGGGCGTGGCATAGATGGAAGGGCGGGGTCTGAGCAACAAGAGGAGGTGTGACCTAATTAGAACCCATAGGTCCAGAGCAACAAAAGGGAGGAGAGTTCCGCCCAGATGGGCGAAGTTTGAACTGCTTGAGGAGCAAGACTTAGCAAGGGTCACTCTAGAGTGGCTGAAGGAGGCGGGGCCTAGCCGGGAGGGCGGAGCCTTCAAATTCTTGCAAAGAGAAAATAGGAAAATAATTGAGTCAGCCATCTGATTCTACCCACGCCTGGACAGGAGTTTGCGGCTCTGACGAAGGAGCTTAACTTATGTCGAGAACAGCTTCTGGAGAGAGAAGAAGAGATCGCAGAGCTGAAGGCGGAGCGTAACAACACCCGGGTGAGGGTTTTTGACGATGGGAGTCTAAGCTGGATGGGGCATACGGTGGTGCCGAGCAACATGTCTTTTTCCAGCATCTAGTTTTCTTGCTCCCAGTCTCCTGGATCGTTTCCTTCCCGTGCTCCCCTCCTTTTTTCCCTGACCTGACCTTTCTGCTGATATCATCCCCTTCCTCAGCTCCACCTCTGCTATCCCTCTTTTCCTCACCTCTGCATGCTCCCATGTCTTCTTTCTTGTGCACTACCGACGTGTCATCCCTTGCTTTGACCCTGCCTTTTCTCCCTTGCGTCTTTCCCTTGACGCCATGCCCTATCCTTCCAGCTCCTTTTGGAACACCTCGAGTGCCTGGTGTCCAGGCACGAGCGTTCCCTGAGAATGACTGTGGTGAAGAGGCAGGCCCAGTCCCCTGGAGGCGTCTCCTCTGAGGTGGAGGTGCTCAAGGCTCTAAAGTCCCTCTTTGAGCATCACAAGGCCCTGGATGAGAAGGTAGGCGAGTTAGAAAATGAAGAAAACATGTGATTGACCTCAACTAAACTAAGTGGGAAAGAGAAAAAAAAAGTTGGCTATTATTGGCTGGAGATATTCACACCTGAGAAAACATTACTGCGTCGGATTGGAACATGAATTGATTGAAAAGAAATATGTACTATTTAATCCCAGCACTCAGAAGGCAGAGGCAGGTAGAGCTCTATGAATTTGAGGCTTGCCTGGTCTACACAGAGAGTTCCAGGCCTTATAAGGGTTATATTGTCTAAAAAATAAGAGGAGAGTAGTGGATACTGGGGGATAGCCTGCCTGATACCTGGCTGACACCCCACACTCACAGTGGCTTCAGACCTTCCTTCTGCAGGGTAATAAGGGACGAGTTCGCCAGACCCAGACTGAGACCTTGCACTAGGGATCCTTCTGCCTCAGCCTCCTGAGTAGCTCCAGGCTCTACATGGTCTGAACTTGTCTCACACCCCTCCGCAGGTCCGGGAAAGATTGCGGATGGCACTAGAGAGAGTGGCCGTGCTGGAGGAGGAGCTGGAACTCAGCAATCAGGAGGTAGGGGGCGTGGCAGAGAAGGGGAGGGGCCAGGTCTCGGTGGAGGACATCCACATCTAAGCAGGAACTCAGTGTGCTCTGGTGTTTTGGCTCTTCTAGACTCTGAACCTTCGAGATCAACTATCTAGAAGGCGGTCAGGGCTGGAGGAGCCAGGCAAGGATGGGGATGGACAGGTGAGAGGTGTAAGTCCCCTCCCTGTGACTTCCACTCAACACTGACTGATTTGCTGAGGATGGAATCTAGGGTCTCGTAATCTTGGCAAGTGCTTTACCTTGGCACGCACTCCTTCCTGGAGGATTCTAGGTGGGGGCTCTTCCACTGAGCAACATCTCCAGCCCCTCACTAAGGGATTCTAGGCAGGGGCTTTTCTTCTGGACCACATCCTTAGCCAGCTTTTTTACTTTTTGTGAGTCTGGGTCTCACTCCACAGCTCATGATCCTTCTACCTCACTGAAGTACAAGCCTCCAGCACTATGCCCAGGGCCTCCCTGAGTCTGCAATGAGCTTTCTGCTAGTTTTCAAAGTTCTTATTAATTTGCCTGTGATAATGTAGAGGTGTCGTCTGTGTGCACTGGGAGGTCATAGGACAGCTTACAGGAGCTGCTCTCTCCTCTCATGACGTGAGTCCTGGAGGCCAAACTAAGGTCATCAGGCTTGGTGGCCGAACCCTTTCATCAGCTCCCGATGGTCTCTTTAATGTTTGACCCAATGACACCTGAACCCCTAATAGCTTTACTGGTCACCTAGCTAACGTCTTTGGCCGTCAGTGACAGACCCTTTTGGACTTTGGTCTACAAGGCCCTTACTGGTCTCTGGTTCCCCTTCCCATCCCCTGCCCTGTGGTAGCTGATCAACCCTGCTCTGCACTTTGGGTTCTCTTCCTTCCTCTCTCTCTCCAGACCCTTGCCAATGGCCTGGGTCCTGTTGGAGACTCCAGCCGGCGCACGGCAGAGCTGGAGGAGGCCCTGGAGCGGCAGCGGGCAGAGGTGTGCCAGCTGCGGGAGCGCCTGGCGGTGCTGTGCCGTCAGATGAGCCAGCTGGAGGAGGAGCTGGGCACTGCTCACCGCGAGCTGGGTAAGGCCGAGGAAGCTAACTCCAAGCTGCAGCGAGACCTCAAGGAGGTGAGGCGGAGCCCCTGGAGAGCCGCTCTCTGTCCCCCTGCCCTGGCCTTCTCCCAACCCTTCAAGAGTAGCTGAGTCTGAGGATGATGGGACCTGGACTCAGTCTCCTCAGCTGCACAATGGGACTTCTCTGAGTGTTTGCGTGTGGCAGTGTGGCCCTTAGCACCTTTTTACTGTGTTACCATGGTGATAGAACCCAGGATATCACATCCCCTAGGCCCAGGATCTATCTGCTTCTGAGCCATGGTCCCAGATTCTTATTGGCAGGTACTCTCTTCTGAGTCATCTCAGCCTCTCAGGAGGGATACTGGGCAGTAGTTCTACAGTCAAGCTCTTTCCTTTTTGAAACAGGGTAACTTGCCCAGTTTGGCTGTGCAGTCATGGCCTTCTGCCTCAGACTTCTGTGTACTAGGCTCTGCTGTGCTGGATACTTGACGACAGTGAATAAGAACATGGATTTTTTATTTCTCCTTAGCAGGGCTGTTTCCTGCTACAAGCCCTCGCACCAGCCCCAGGCAGGCCTATCTCCCCCTGATCCTAGCACATCTTTTCTGGGAGTCTAAGCTTGTGCTAGCCTCTTTGAGAGTGGGCATGAACTGTCCAGAGAGATGCCAGCAAGTACTCCGTGGTTCTTAGAGTGTTACACTGAAGTGGGCTTGAGTGGAGACCGCATCCCATAGGTCTTTGGCCTTTTACTTGTTTATCAGCCAGGGTCACCCTATGTATTCCAGGCAAGCCTTGAACTTGATTGACCTCCCACTCACGGTCCTCTTGCCTCCTACTTGTTGAGGTTACATGCAGGTGGCACTACAAGGCCCTGAGTTTTCCATCATCTTTATGGGAGGGTCTAAGCCAGACTGTCTGAAAAGCTATGAATTTTCCATAAACCCTTGCCATGCCTTGTCTCAGCCTCTGCTACCACAAGCCTTTCTGGGAGTTGTAGTCCAAACATCTCCTCACACTGTCTTTAGGCCCTGGCTCAGCGGGAGGATATGGAAGAGCGCATCACAACGCTGGAGAAGCGCTACCTGAGTGCCCAGCGTGAGGCCACGTCTCTACATGATGCCAACGACAAGCTGGAGAACGAGTTGGCCAGCAAAGAGTCGCTGTACCGACAGGTGAGAGCCCACCAGCAAGAGATCATGGGAGGATGCTGTGTCTGGGTAGATGAGCTGCTCGGCATTTCTGCCTGTTTCTCTTTTAGAGTGAAGAGAAGAGCCGTCAGCTGGCCGAGTGGCTGGACGACGCCAAGCAGAAGCTCCAGCAGACCCTGCAGAAGGCTGAGACCTTGCCTGAGATAGAGGCTCAGCTGGCACAGCGTGTGGCTGCTTTGAACAAGGTGACAGCCTGGCGGAGGCCGGGCCAGGGGTACAGGGGCGGGAACAGGAACTCCAAGGGATCTTAGTGGAGTCAAGTCAGACTCCACGGGTCCTGTCCACTAGGCAGAAGAACGCCATGGAAACTTTGAAGAACGGCTTCGGCAGCTGGAGGCACAGCTGGAGGAGAAGAACCAGGAGCTGCAGCGGGTAAGAGGGCCAAGGGAACCAATGGAGCTCGCTGTGAGGTGGGGGCGGGCTTATCTGAGGGTGTGGCCTGGTAGGATTTACCTGAGGGATATGGTTTAGATGATGAAAGACTAGGCTTATATGAGGGGAGGGGTTTGCATGAGAAACAGGACTTGGAAGCATATATATGTGTGTGTGTGTGTGTGTGTGTGTGTGTGCGTGTGCGCGCGCGCGCGCATGTGTAGTAGATGAGCCAGCCTGGGGCAAGGCTTACAGAGGGGGTGAGCTAGTAGGGACTGAGAAGAAAGGCAGAGCTTCTGGGGCTTCGGTGAAGGTGCTCGGTACGGGGTATGAGGCTTAGATGAGGCTCCGGGGGAGCGGGGACTAGGAGGGATTTAGCGGAGGGAATGGGTTAGGTGGAACTTCTGTGAGAGAGAGTCTGAGAATGACGACAGGAACTTAGATGAAGGAGCTGGGGTTGGGTTCCGGGGCTGTGTTTAGCTGAGTACATGGTTGAGTGGGATATAGATGGGAGATTGGGGTGTAGTGAGGCTACCTCTCGGGAAGTACTAAAGCGAGGGGGCGGGGCTTAGATGGGGTCAAGGCTGGGTGAGATTTACATGAAGAGGGGGGCTTAACAGAGGAGCAGGACAGTGGGCGGGGCTGAGCTGGGCGTCAGAGGCATTGGTTGGAATGAGGGATGGGTTAGGGGTGAGCTTAGATGGGGCCAGGCTAGGTGGGTTAGGGGTGAGCTTAGATGGGGCCAGGCTAGGTGGGTTAGGGGTGAGCTTAGATGGGGCCAGGCTAGGTGGCAGACGAGATGAGAGGAGGAGGCTTCAGGGAAGGGCAATAATACGGGAAGGAACCGCTTGACAGTGTCTGCCCTGTCCCTTGCTCAGGCCCGGCAGAGGGAGAAGATGAACGATGACCATAATAAACGACTGTCAGAGACAGTGGACAAGCTGCTGAGTGAATCCAATGAACGCTTGCAGCTTCACCTCAAGGAACGCATGGGTGCCCTGGAGGAGAAGGTGTGCTCCCCACCTGTCCTAGGCCTTTGACAACTAGGGTGTCTCTAGCTACCATTCTGGGACCCATACATCTTCCTCAGATCTGTCATCTGACACCTCCCTACACGCAGACTCTGACTGACTGAAGGCACCATTTTTCTTGAACATTCCAAGAGTAGACTTTTGCTAGGCCACCACCCCTCCATCCCAGACTTGCCCTCCCATTTCATCCCTGTCCCCACAGAACTCGTTGAGCGAGGAGATTGCTAACATGAAGAAGCTTCAAGACGAGCTACTGCTGAACAAGGTGGGAGCCTGGGCTGGTGGGGAAGCTACTGAGCAGCCTCTTCTCCGAGCACCGGAATCTCACCCAATGGCTCCGTGCCCCTCCTCTCCCTAGGAGCAGCTCTTGGCCGAGATGGAACGAATGCAGATGGAGATTGACCAGCTACGGGGAAGGCCACCCTCCTCCTATTCCCGGTGAGGGAAGCCCTCCTGTCCTTTCTCTAGGGAGCCCCAATAGTCAAGTTCATCCCTTCATCTCCACTCCTTCATCTCCACTCTCAGCTGCTCATCCCTTATATTTAATTTTTATAGTACTGGGGATCAAAACCCAGGGCCTCATGTGTGCTGTCATCAAGCCACACCCCACCCCTTGCTGGGGGATTCTAAGCTCCACCCTGTACATCTCCAGCCTCTTTTTACTTTCCTTTTGAGACAGGCTCTTACTAACTTGCCTGGGCTGGCTTTGAACCTGTGATTCTTATGCCATAGCCTCCCGAGTAGTTAAGACTGCACGCTTACACTTCAGGTCCAGCTTCATCAATTTTGTTTATTTAAGAATATTTAAGCTGGGTGGTGGCGGCTCACATCTTTAATCCCAGCATTAGGGAGGCAGAGACAGAGGATCTCTTGAGCTTCAGGACAGCCAGGGCTACATAGGGAGACCCTGTCTTGAAACAAACAAACAAACAAACAAACAAACAAACTGGCTGGAGAGATGCTCAGAGGTTAAAAGCACTGATGGTTCTTTCAGCAATCAATTCCCAGAAACCACAAGGTGGCTCACAACGATCTGTAATAAGATCTGATGCCCTTTTCTGACGGGCAAGAATACATGCAGGCAGAACACTGTATACATGATTAATAAATAATTTTTTTTTAAGACAGGGTTTCTCTGTAGCTTTGGAGCCTGTCCTGGAACTTGCACTGTAGGCAAGGCTGGCCTTGAACTCACAGAGATCCGCCTGCCTCTGACTCCTGAGTTGCTGGGATTAAAAGCATGCACCACCACTGCTCAGCCTTAAAAAATTCTTAAAAAAAAAAAAACAGAAAAAGCAAACAAAAAATATTATTTTAAAATTCATCCTTTGACAAGTTCATATATATGTCTTGGTCATATACACTCCCAACTCTCCCTCAAACTCCCCCAAATGTCTCATACCCAATTCCTTTTCTCTCTCTCTTTCCTTTTTTGTGTTTTTTTTTTTTTTCTAGACAGGATTTCTCTGTGTAGCCCTGGCTGACCTGGAATTTTCTCTGTAGACCAGGCTGGCCCAGAACTCACAGAGACTCACCTGCCTCTGTCTCCTAAGTGCTAGGGTTAAAATGGATGCGCCACCACGGCCCAGCCCAATTTCATTTTAAAATAACCTACTAAGTCCAATTATTGCCACCCCCAGCCCAGGCTGGTCTGTCCCTGTGACCCCTAACCTCTATTTCATTTCTGGCCCCTAGGTTCTTAACTACCCTTCCTATGTTCACAGGTCTCTCCCTGGCAGTGCCCTGGAGCTCCGTTACTCCCAGGCACCAACTTTACCTTCTGGTGCCCCCCTGGATCCTTATGGAGCTGCCAGTGGCCGGGCAGGCAAGAGGGGACGCTGGTCAGGGGCCAAGGATGATTCTTCCAAGGTCAGCAGCCCCTTCTGGAGCCTGGACTGAGGGGCAGTGGGCAGTGCTGGGGGGGCAGCTGGATCCCGGCAGCTCAGGGAGGATGTGGGGCCTGGACTGAGGGGCAGTGGGAAGAGCTGGGGGGCAGCTGGATCCGGGCAGCTCAGGGAGGATGGAGGGATGAAGGACACGTCCCTCTGACTCACTGCCTTCCCTCCTGGCCTCCAATACCACCGGGTACCGCCCGCACATTGCATCTCCTCCTGTGATTTACATGGTGAGCATATGGATGAGGGAAGAGTAGAGAAGCCAGGGGGGTGAGGCCGGGTGAAGAGAAGAAGCTGGCTGGGTGCGGGGCAGTCATGGGTGTGGGCATGGCTTCGCGACGGTTAGGTAAGCCACTGAGAGACTAATGCTGTGGAGATGCACACACAGCAAAGCGCTTGCCGTGTACACACCAATACCGACTTCCCAGGCCTCAGCATTCATGTAACAAGCCTGATGCAGTGGAGTGCGCCTGTTGTCTCAGCTCGGGGGAGGTGTAGACAGGAGGATCTTTGAGGCCTGTGGTCAGCCAGCCTCGATAGGGAGCTCCAGGTTCAGGGAGAGACTATGTTTCAAAATATAAGGTAGGGCTGGGCCTTCTGGGTCTTTAATGCTCAGGACTCTTGGGCAGGTGGGTCTCTGTGTTCCAGGCCAACAAGGTTAACACAATGAGACCCTGTCTAAAACAAACAAACAAACAGCAACAGAAAAAGAAGTAAAGTGGAGCCAGCAAGATGGCTCAGTAGGTCACGGCCTTTGCAGCTTAGCCTCACGGCCTTTGCAGCTTAGCCTCACGGTCTGAGTTCAAGGCTAGGTCCGACACACGGTGGAAGGATAGACATGATTTCCTAAAGCTGTCCTCTGACATCTGCATTCACACCATGACACATGCACACCCACCTACCACACATGAAACAATATGTTAAAAAGAAAACAGAGATTCAGAAGATTCATGTGATCAGTGCCATGGGGTTGCAGCTTCTGCATAGGTACACATTAAGACGAAGAAGGAAGGCGGGAGAGATGGCTCAGTGGTTAAAAATGCCTACATCCCTACCAGAGGTCTCAAGTTCATCCTCACGGTGACATCTGTAAGTTCCATTCGGGTGATCATCGCCCTCTTCTGGCTTCTATGGGAACCATGCATGCTCATGGTGCACATACATACATTACATACATGCAGGCAGCAAAACACTTACATACATTTTATATATACATATATATATATATACATATATATAGTTTTGTTTTGTTTTTAAGACAGGGTTTCTCTGTAGCTTTGGAGCCTGTCCTGGAACTCACTCTGTAGACCAGGCTGGCCTCGAACTCGCAGAGAACCACCTGCTTTTGCCTCCCGAGTGCTGGGATTAAAGGTGTGCGCCACTGCTGCCTGGCTAAATAAATATTTTTTAGAAAGAAGAGGCATATGTCTTTAACCCCAGCACTCAAGACAGTCAGAGCTCTGTGAGTTCAACAGAGAAACCCTGTGTCGGAAAAACAATGCACACACAAAGCGACAACAAGACAACTCATTGTTGGGGCGCACATGCCACACAATGCTGTGGAGGTCAGAGGATGTCTTTGTGGACTCGTCCCGTTCCTTCCACCTTCTCGTGGGATCTGAAGAATGAGCTTGGGTCACCAGACTAGTGCAACAGGGATTCTACCCATTGAGCCATCTCTTAGGTCAAGAGAGGAGCTAGCAGACAGGCCAACTGAAGCTGGGTATGGCTGACACCCTGTCTCCACCACCATACTGCAAAAAAAGAAAGGGTCCAGAGAAGTGTGTGGTGCAGGTGGGTCAGGAATGCGGGCAAAGGCAGGTGCCAACCTCAGTTCTCATCCACAGGGGCAGGACTGGGATCGATCTGCCCCTGCCGGGTCCATCCCTCCTCCATTTCCTGGAGAGCTCGATGGCTCAGATGAGGAGGAGGCCGAGGGGATGTTCGGGGCTGAGTTGCTGTCCCCCAGTGGGCAAGCGGATGTGCAGACGCTGGCCATCATGCTTCAAGAGCAGTTGGAAGCCATCAACAAGGAGATCAAGTGAGCCCCGAGCCAAGTGTGCTGTGTCTTACCCAGTTTGTCCCCACAGCCCTGATGCTCCCTAGAGTCTGCCCTTTCTCTAAGCCTGACAGATCTCCCATTTCTGTCAAGTGGTTCTCCCAGACAATATTCCACACCCAGGACCTACCCCGTCATCTGTGTCAGTGCTCCTGAGCCAGCACGCACACGGGAATGGGCGCAAAGCACCAACCTTCAGCTCAGGGCAGGAGAAATCTCCAGACAGCCACAGCTTCATATGACTATGTCCTAGAACCTTCTGATATGGCAGGAAGTTCAACGTACAGTCCCAACAATAGCAAACCCACCCACAGATCCTACCCTTACACAGCAATCCAGAACCTCAGCTGGGGCTGGGAGTATAGGTCCCTTGGTAGACCATTTAGTTAGCATCTGCAGGCCCTCAGTTCCATTCCTAAGATGGAATAGCAAAGAAAGAAGAAAGGGAAAGAAAAAGGAAGGAAGGAAGGAAGGAAGGAAGGAAGGAAGGAAGAGAGCTAGGAAATAAAGTTAAAAAAAAGAAAAAAAAAGATTGAAGCCAGGCTGTGGTGGCACAGCCTCTAATTCCACACTCAGGGGAGGGCAGAGGCAGGTGGATCTCTCTGAGTTCAAGGACAGTCTATTCTACAAAGCAAGTTTCAGGACAGCCAGAGATACACAGAGAAATCCTGTCTCGAAAAACAAAAAACAAACAAAAGATTGAAAGGAAGGAAGGGTTTGGGTAGATGGCTCATTGGTTAATGCATTTGCCATGCTTGAGGACTGGAGTTCAGGTCCCTCGGAACCCATACAAATGCTATGCAGGCTAGGTGACTCATTTGAAATTTCAGCCTCTGAAGACAGAGGTGGGCTTCTCCAAGGAAGCTGGCTACTAAGACTAGCCATATCAACAAGATATGTTTGGCTGAGAGATGCTGGCTCAGTGAATAAGGTAGAAGAGTGACCATTGGTGAGTCTGGCTGTCAACCGCAGGCCTCTGTATGCATTCACATCCACACACTGTGCCCACACACATGCAAAAGCATACATGCACACATGCGTGCCACACAGACGCACACACATGTGTGCGCACACATGCAAAATCATGCACACATGCGTGCCACACAAGCGCACACGCATGTGTGCACACACATGCAAAAGCATGCATGCACACATGTGTGCTACACAGACACGCACACACACACATGGAAAGAGAGAAATGAAAGACTTAATCCAACTCTGCACCTACCGAGAGTTTCCAGCTGACAGCACCGTTTTCAGGAAGCCTCGCAGATTCTCCAGACAGTGCCTGCTTTGGCGATTCTGTAGTCACACATTCTCCCTGTCTCCCAGGAAATGAGACTAACACAATCACGTTCTAACTCAGACGTTATTCATCTATGCTCCTAAACTGAATGAATTCATTACCTTCTACACCTACTTTGATTAACCTTGATTTCACCCCGATTTTAGCATTTTGCTCTAGCAGTTCTTGGGACACTGTCTCTTTCCTGTAGTGATGTTATCTTTAAAATTATAAATTTGTAGTATTGGGGATTGAATCCAGGGCCTTGTGTATGCCAAGTAAGGCCTCTAGTGCTAAGTACACCCCAGCCCCTCACTGGGGGGGCGGTTCTAGGCAGATGCTTTACCACTGAGCCACACCCCAGCCCCTCACTGGAGGATCCTAGGCAGGGCTCTACCACTGAGCCACACCCCAGCCCCTCACTGGGGGATCCTAGGCAGGGCTCTACCACTGAGCCACACCCCAGCCCCTCACTGGGGGATTCTAGGCAGGTGTTCTACCTCTGAGCTACACTCCTAAGCCTTTTTATGACTTTACTGTGACTGTTTGGTTAACTTCTTCTAATTGATAGAAATCACAACTATTCAGCCCCAATCCTTCAGTGATTTCTTGAGACTCTCAGGATTTCTTGCCTCCCCCTTGAGCCCCTGCAACCATGGACAAGCCGTCCATTAATAACCTTAAGTCACTTCATGGTTCTGAGTCACACCCTCCTCCCCTCTGCAGACTTCCTGGCCACTTGGGATCTGTGACTCCTCACCCCTCCACCCTGCACCTAGTCTTCTTTCTCCCTTCCCAGGCTAATCCAAGAAGAGAAAGAGACCACAGAGCAGCGTGCAGAAGAGTTGGAGAGCCGGGTGTCCAGTTCTGGCCTTGACTCACTGGGCCGGTACCGCAGCAGCTGCTCACTGCCGCCCTCCCTCACCACCTCCACCCTCGCCAGCCCCTCACCTCCCAGCTCTGGCCATTCCACCCCTCGTCTGGCACCCCCCAGTCCTGCCCGGGAGGGAACCGAGAAGACCGTGAGTATTCTCTGTCATCCCAGCCCAGTGTAGGTAGGAGAGGTCAGGGAAAAAAAAACTTCCACAAATAGCTGCCAGAGCCTTTGCACAGTGGATTCCAGAAGCATGCATCACCTAAAGTCCCAGAGGACAAAAGGAAGGCTGATTTCTGGAAACGTGTGTGAGTGTGTGTGTGTGTGTGTGTGTGAGTGTGTGTGTGTGTGTGTGTGTGAGTGTGTGTGTGTGAGTGTGTGTGTGTGAGTGTGTGTGTGTGAGAGAGAGAGAGAGAGAGAGAGAGAGAGAGAGAGAGAGAGAGAGAGAGAGAGAGAGCATGCCTTAGCACTCCTCGTGGAGGTCAGGACAATTTGTAGCACTTGGGTCTCTCCTAACACATCTTGGTGAGTGGGCTCAGGTCACCAGGCTTGGTAGCAAGTTCTTTACCCACTGATCTGTCTCAGTGATCCTACTTTGACTTGTTTTATGTGCTATGTTTAGGTTTTGTTTGTTTGTTTGTTTTGTTTTTGTTTTGTTTTGAAGACAGGCTTTCTCTGTGTATCTCTGGCTGTCCTGGAACTTGCTCTTTAGACCAGGCTGGCCTCGAACTCACAGAGATCCATCTGTCTCTGCCTCCTGAGTGCTGGGATTAGAGGCGTGCGCCACCACCGCCCAGCTCCCCTTGGCTTTCTTTGAGGCCATCCCTGTCTGTCATCTATTGCAAAGCTACTTCCTGTATAGGCTTCTCCAGTTCCAGGGCCCCACGGTCACTGCCTATACACCCCCATTTGACCTAGGCTACCCTACCTTCAAGTCAGTGCCCAAGCAAGGGAGAACTTAGACACCTTCTCAAACCCCCAAGCTAATCCTGCATCTGTCTCTGTCCTCAGAACCATGTCTCCAAGGAGGAAGCTGGTGCTCCAAGGGAGGGAGCAGCCATTCCAGGAGACACCCCACCACCTACTCCCCGCTCTGCCCGTCTTGAGAGGATGACCCAGGCTTTGGCACTGCAGGCTGGGTCCCTAGAAGATGGGGCTCCTCCCCGGGGAAGGTCAGCAGGGATGTGGGTTGAGAATGGGGATGGGGCAAAGACTTGGGGGGATGGTGTCCGTCTCAGGCTCTGTACTTTTTCTCTAGTGAGGGCACCCCAGATTCCCTCCACAAAGCCCCCAAGAAGAAGAGCATCAAGTCATCCATAGGTCGGCTCTTTGGCAAGAAAGAGAAGGGTCGGATGGGACCCCCAGGCCGGGAAAGTGTTTCTCTGGGTAAGTATTGTAACGTCAACCTTCCTCTTCTCCCTCCCTGCCTTCCTCCCCTGCCCACCTTCTCATTGCTAGAAATTAACTTTTCTTTTTCTTTGGTAATACTTTTTTTTTTTCTGGGAAATTGAACCTGGGTCCTCATGCATGCTAGGCAAGTACTCTGCCATCAAGCTATAGCCCCTGCTCTTTTCTTTTTAGAGTCAGGGTCTCTCTGTGTAATAGCCCTGACTGTCCTGGAACTCACTCTGTAGACCAGGCTGGCCTTGAACTCACAGAGCTCTACCTGCCTCGACCCCCGAGTGCTGGGTTTAAAGGTGGGCGCCACCGCCTTGCTCCCTGCTCTTTTTTTTTTTTTAATTAAACATTGTATTATCATTCTCCGTGTGTTCTGGCTATATATGGAGGTCAGAGGACAGTCTTATGAAGTCAGTTCTCTCCCTCCACTTTTCTTACGTAGCCCTGGCTGTCCTAGAATGCTCTATGTAGACCAGGCTAGACTTGAGTCTACAGAGCCCCCCCTTCTGCCTCCCGAGAGATGGAATCAAAGGCATGCAGCAGCAGTGGCAGCGTGCCAAGCCTGTCACCCTGACTGGCCTGGTCTGTGCTTTGTAGTACAGAATGACTCTGTCTCTCCAGAGTCGGGGATGTGAGGCCTGAGCTAACACACTCCCCTGACATCCCCTGACCCATCACTGACTTTGAGCTTCCTTGCCTCCAGCTGGGACACCCTCTGATGAAACACTGGCTACTGACCCTCTGGGGCTGTCCAAGTTGACCGGCCCAGGAGATAAGGACAGGAGAAACAAGAGAAAGTGAGTGTTCCGGGGTCTGAGGTGGGCTTGGGTACTGCTGAGATTGAGTGACCCTGAACGTGCTTCCCAGCTTTCCTGATTTGTTGTCTGGGCAGGGAAGGTGTGTTTAAGGAGAGTCATACCCAAAAATGCTTTCGCTGTGTGCCTGTGAGAGTCCACGCTTTCACTGTGTGCTTGTGTAAGTCCACACTTTCACCGTGTGCCTGTGTGAGAGTTCACGTTTTCGCTGTGTGCCTGTGAGAGTTCACGCTTTCGCTGTGTGCCTGTGAGAGTCCACGCTTTCACCGTGTGCCTGTGTAAGTCCACGCTTTCACCGTGTGCCTGTGTGAGAGTCCACGCGTTCACTGTGTGCCTGTGAGAGTCCACGCTTTCACTGTGTGCCTGTGAGAGTCCATGCTTTCGCTGTGTGCCTGTGAGAGTCCACGCTTTCGCTGTGTGCCTGTGAGAGTCCACGCTTTCGCTGTGTGCCTGTGTGAGAGTCCACGCTTTCACTGTGTGCCTGTGTGAGAGTCCACGCTTTCGCTGTGTGCCTGTGTGAGAGTCCACGCTTTCGCTGTGTGCCTGTGTGAGAGTCCACGCTTTCGCTGTGTGCCTGTGTGAGAGTCCACGCTTTCACTGTGTGCCTGTGTGAGAGATCCATGGGAAGGATTCACAGCCCCTGCCTACCTTCTCTGCTAGGCACGAGCTTCTAGAAGAGGCCTGTCGCCAGGGCCTGCCTTTTGCTGCCTGGGATGGTCCCACCGTGGTCTCCTGGCTGGAGGTACTTTGGCATTGAAATAACCCTTCATGTAGAGTTACTAATCAACCCCCCTTTCAGGTTTTTTGTGTTTTGTTTGTTTTGCTTTGCTTTGTTTTTCTGTAATTAACTCAGTTTCTCACTCTGTAGCCCTGGGGAGCCTCAAACTCGTGGCAATCCTTCTGCCTCAGCCTCTTGAGTGTTGTGATTACAAGCCTGAGCCACTGTACCAGGCCTTTATCCTCGGCCCTCTGACAGTCTTGCTATCCAGGGCTGGTTGATTCTGCTTTAGAGAAGCCCAGAAGTGGGGTGGGTGGGGAGGTCAGGCTCTAAGGAAAGCTACTTCCTCTTCCTTGCACTCTTGCCCTCTCTCTGTGTCTCTTCGGGTCTCTCCTGGTCTCTGCCGACTATCTGTCTTCGTGTCTGTCTTTCCATCTGTCTCTATTCACCCTTCGTCTTCCTGTCTTCTGCCTCTCTTCTCCCACATGTCTCTGTCTTACCACTTCTGTGTTTTTGCCTGTGAACCTTCTCCATCTGTCTCTCTCTCTAACTCCTCCACATTCTCGCCTTCCCGTGGCCTCAGCTCTGGGTGGGCATGCCTGCGTGGTACGTGGCTGCCTGTCGGGCCAATGTCAAGAGCGGCGCCATCATGGCCAACCTGTCAGACACAGAGATCCAGCGGGAAATTGGCATCAGCAATCCCCTGCACAGGCTCAAGCTGCGCCTGGCCATTCAGGAGATGGTGTCACTCACGTCGCCCTCTGCGCCTGCCTCCTCCCGCACTGTGAGTGCCTGCAAATCCACGCCCTCTTGCTCAACCTCCCCCCTTGCCAGCCTCCAGTCCTGGGTTCACTGGCTTTATTCCACGTGGGCACTACCTCCCTGTGTCACGGGTGTGTCCTCAGGCGACATCTCTTTCAGGGACCTATTGACTTGTTCCACCTGCCCCCAAGAGTCCCTTCCTGTGGATTTCACCACTTCCAAGGGACCACACCCAAATCCATAGTTTTTCTTTTCTTTTGAGGTAAAAATCTCCCTCTATAGGTCTGGTTGGCCTGGAACTCACAGAGATCCATGGCCTCCTGAGCCAGCTCATCGTGTCCAGACTCAGTTTTTTCCTAGGAAATCTCAAATAGGCAGACAATTATTGGTACTTGTGTTGTCTGAGGCAGTAGCTCGCTCAGGCTACTAAGTAAGTTCAAGGTCAGCTGGGCTGCTTGGTGAGACCTTGCCTCATACTAAAAAGAAAGATGGCCTGCAAGATGACCGGAGGTCAGTTTCTGGAACCCACATGGGAGAAGATGAAAACCAACTCCTATAAGGTCATGAGACCTTTACCGAGTGCCACGGCACACGCAAATAAATAAATAAATGTTCTTTTAAACATTTTCTTTTTTCTAGTTTGTTTTTTTTTTTTTTTTTTTTTTTGAAACAGGGTTTCTCTGTGTAGCTCTGGCTGTCCTGGAACTCACTCTGTAGACCAGGCTGTTCCTCAGACTCACAGAGATCTGCCTGCCTCTGCCTCCTGAGTGCTGGGATTAAAGGCATGCGCCACCACCTAGTGCAACACATGTTCTTAACCACTGAGCCATCTCTTCAGCCCCAAAATTATTTTGCTAAATATTTATTTATTTATTTAGTGTACATGTAATTGCCACAGGGCATGCATGGCACAGAACTTGAGTTGCCAGACTTGGCAGCAAGCACCTTTATCTGCTGAGCCATCTTGCTGGATGCAAGGTCCCAACACAGGATCATTTCCGCTGTCACCTTGGCTTTGAGACCCCAAACAGAATGAGCATAAACAAATGAGTGAGAGTGGGGCACGTAAGAGACCATCTGTCTGCATCCTCTGTCACCTCCCATCCCGTGACACCTAGCATCCCTCAGCCCACAGGAAACGTGTGGATGACACATGAGGAGATGGAGTCACTGACAGCAGCTACGAAACCCGTGAGTGACTCCTGCTGGTGACCCGGGGGTGGCACTATTCCTATTGGGTGTGGGGCTGGGAGGATTCTGTCTGTCCATGCATCGTCTGTCCCTTCTGTTCTCCTTTGCCTGTCCCCTTAACCCACCCTTCTCTCCCCCTCTTCCCACTAACGGGTCAGGAGACCAAGGAGATCAGCTGGGAGCAGGTAGGGTGCAGGACGGGCTGCCCGCATGACAGGTTGTGCACGTTGCATGGTCTTTCTCTGTCCCTGTGCCCCACCCTGCCCAGGAGGGGAAGGCTGCAGCTTGGAGCTCAGCTGTGGACTAGTTCATAGTGGCTTGGTAGGGGACAAAATGGAAGCCCTCTGTCCACTTCCAGCCTAGAGCACAGGTCTTTCCATGGTTGTGGATTGCTTGGGAGCTGCTGGGCTATGGGATTGCTGGAGCCGGAGGGAGCCGCAGGGTGGTCTAGGGCTGGGAAGAGGGCTGACTGTACCGTTCAGTGGCGTGAGTGTTAGCCACTATTATGGTGGCCGTGAGGTGGACGAGGCAAGTGAGAAGTAGGGAGGACACTGTGGCCTAGAGAAGAGAGGCCGGATGCCCAACTGAGCTTGCTGGGAGTGTGGGCTCCAGGTTGGGCTGTGGTCTGTTGCCAGGCCCTGAAGCTGCAGACTTGGGGGTTAATCTCAGCCTTGCCCCAAACTGGACTGTTTAATATTTTCTGGGTGTCTCAGGAGTGATAGTCTCCGGGTGGCAGGAAAGCCACATCGGAATCCTGCTTCACGTTTGGGCTGAGTGGGTGCAGACCGGCAGAGCTTGGGGTCAGTGGGTGGGGCCCTTGCCTGTAACACAGAATTCTAGCTTCCAGCCAACCTGGAGTGGGAGTGGGCACCTGTAACTAAGTCACTCAAGAGGATGGAGGCAGGAGACCATCCTCAAACTTCACTGTGAATTTGAGGCTAGCCAGGGCTACACGAGACCCTGAGCTGTTTTGTGCTGGAGAGAGAACCAGCCTGGTGGTGGTGGGGGACTGAATGTTGTCCTTTCCCTATACATATGGGAAGGGACAAGAGGGCCTGACCCCCTCCCTCACCTGCCCACGGCCCCAGATCCTGGCATATGGCGACATGAACCACGAGTGGGTGGGGAACGACTGGCTGCCCAGCCTTGGGCTGCCCCAGTACCGAAGCTACTTCATGGAGTCGCTAGTCGATGCCCGGATGTTGGACCACCTGAACAAGAAGGAACTGCGAGGTCAACTCAAGATGGTGGACAGCTTCCACAGGTGGGGCTGCCTGGCCACTGGGAACGGCCAAAAGGGAAGAAGTCACACCCCTAGAGAGGCTTTAGCCAATGGGAAGTTCTATGAAATTCTGGTTTGGTGCTCCTTGAACCAAGAAGGTGATCCATAAGAAAACCAAGGTCTCTTGTGGTCCTGGTGACCTGCTACTGGGGAGGCCAAAATAGGAGGATGACAAGTTTGAAGTTAGCGTGACCTAGAGAGTGAGTTCACGGCCAGCTCAGGGAGCTAGTGAGACCCTGTCTCAAGATTAAAAATTAAAAATCGGGAGGCAGAGGCAGGTCTTTGGGGGCACCTGCATGAATGTGTGCCATACAGACTCACAAACTTCATTAAATAGTGCAAGGTTCCTTTAATCCCAGCACTCGGGAGGCAGAGGCAGGCAGATCTCTGCAAGTTCGAGGCCAGCCTGGTCTACAAGAGCTAGTTCCAGGACAGGCTCTAAAAAAGCTGCAGAGGAACCCTGTCTCGCAAAACCAAAAAAAAAAAAAAAATAGAGAGATCCTGAAGAAAGAGAGGGAGAGAGTCAGATAAGAGCAACGAGCAACGACAGTGGCCATGGGAAGGCTCCTGAGTGACTCAGTTTCCCCCTCTGCTCAGGGTTAGTCTGCATTATGGTATCATGTGCCTGAAACGGCTCAACTATGACAGGAAGGACCTAGAGCGGAGGAGAGAAGAGAGCCAGACCCAGATCAGAGGTGAGGTCCTGTGTGGGCTAGGCGGAGAGGCAAGCCAGAGGGAGGGAAGCCAGATTCCAAGAGCTACTGAGAACATGGTAGAGTGAGCATGTGGGCATGGCCAGAGAAAGAGTATATGTTATATGCCAGACTGGCTGGTCCTGGCCACTGGGGTGCGCTGTCACACAGGGGGTAGAGCCAGCATTAAGTGTTTGGTTAAGAGGGAATTAGAACCGGCTCACTAGGATGGAAACCAATGTGGGGGTGTGGCTAGGGAGGGAAATGAGAATCGCGGGACTAACTGACCATTTCCAATGCTGAGGGGAGGAGTCATCGTGAAGGCAAGTCTGGTAAGGGAAATGAGGATGGAATTAGGCTAATGTGACAGGGCTAGCCCTCTGGGAGGTGCACCGTTAAGAGTCCCTTTTAAGCGGTGGCAGTGGTGCACGCCTTTAATCCCGCACTCGGGAGGCAGAGGCAGGCGATCTCTGTGAGTTCGAGACCAGCATGGTCTACACGGCGAGTTCCAGGACAGGCTCCAAAGCTACAGAAAAACCCTGTCTCCTTTTCATCCCCAGACGTGATGGTGTGGTCCAACGAGAGGGTCATGGGTTGGGTGTCTGGGCTCGGCCTGAAGGAATTCGCTACAAATCTCACTGAGAGTGGGGTGCATGGGGCACTGCTGGCTCTGGATGAAACCTTCGACTATTCCGACCTGGCCTTGCTTTTACAGATACCTACACAGAATGCACAGGTGAGCCATGGTGCTCAGGGAACATGCTGGGCGCTCCCACCTGCATGCTCCAACCTAGGCCCACTAACCTCCTTCCCTCCTCCTTCTCCAGGCCCGGCAACTGCTGGAGAAAGAATTTAGCAACCTCATCTCCCTAGGCACAGACAGACGGCTGGATGAGGTAGGCGTAGCAGCAGCTCTGAGGCTCCCAGTCACACTTACATCAGTGATGAAGGGGTGGGGCTTGGTGTTGCCAACCAATTGTGGGGCATGGCTGAGAGGGGTAGAATGGGAACTTAGGCCTCCCTCCTTCACCTTGGGTTCCTATCCTACCACTAGGACAGTGCCAAGTCCTTCAGCCGCTCCCCATCCTGGAGGAAGATGTTCCGAGAGAAGGACCTCCGAGGTGTAACCCCCGACTCGGCTGAGATGTTACCCCCCAACTTTCGCTCAGCTGCAGCAGGAGCTCTAGGCTCCCCAGGGCTCCCACTACGCAAACTGCAGCCTGAAGGTAAGGGACTCAAATGTGACCATCCAGACCCTAGTCACAGCTTGGGACAACTTTCCATCTGGTCTACCCTTCCAGCTTCCTTGGATAAAGCTCCAGTCACCCAGACACTCCTTGCAGTGGGTTATTCTCATGTCTCCTTCTCAGGATGGGAGATGACCTTGCTTCAGGCCACTTGGATTCTCTCTTTGGGTCTCAGGTTGCTAGGAAGTAGAGACCCATGGTGGAGCGGGCACATGCTGTGATGTTTGAAGGGGAAGCTTAAGTCTATTGGAGGGTACCAGGGCTTGAGGCCAGAGCTCACAGAAACCCTGGGGGATCTGGGCTGGCCTCTCAGGCCTGTTACCCAGTCACTCAGTGTTGGGCAGATAATTGCAAGATCAATACCTGCCTGGGCCACAGAAGAGTGAGTTCAGGACAGCCAGGCCTGCTTAGTGAGACTCTGCTTCCAAAAGTAAAGGAGCTGAAGATGCAGCTGGCTGGTGGGGGAGCCGCCTACAGTTCCCCAGTGAGGGCTGGCCTTGTGGCTCACTGGTAGAGCCCAAGCCTAGAATACCCCAGTGAAGGGCTCGGGTGTGGCTCAGTGGTACGATATTTGACTAACAATCAAGGGGCTCCTACCTTCAATGTCCAGTAGGAAGGAGTGGGGAATTCTCTGGGGAAAATAGGGGGCTTCCAGGCTGAATGGCTGCTCTCTCTCTAGGCCAGACTTCCGGGAGTTCACGAGCAGATGGTGTTTCTGTCCGGACTTACTCCTGCTAGTGGGCACCTACAGGTGAGGACTCTGCCAGGTGATTCTTAGGGTTCAGGGTGGTGCAATGGGAACGCAGGATGGCGGACCTCTGTGAACTGTTTGGTCTCAATGCAAGTGACCTCACTCTCACTCGGATGAAGACCCTCCCGAAGGCTGGGCCGTTTTCCCTCCTTTGCAGAGTATTGTCTAGCCGGAGACCACCGTGAGGGAGCTCTCACTGCGGACTGCACCATCTTTACACACCAGCCCAGAGTGCGCGTTCCGCCTCCCAGATGGACTGGGCCTGGACTAAACCACAGGAAATGGACTAAGTGGGGGGGGGCATCGGAAGAAGAGGACAGGAAGAAATCCCTCCGCCTCCCTTTTCTCTACTTTGTAATTTATTGATCCGTTTCGGAGGGGAGCCAGGCACCCTGCACCTGCGGGAAGGGGGCGGGCTTCGCTCTCGGGCCGCATGCGGGGAGAGGCCGCCCCTCCTCCTTCTCTTGCCCAGTCGCGGGGCCCAAGTCTTCCTTCTTCGTCTGCTAGGAGGGGAGGGGAGACTCGCTGCTACAAGCCTCGCCCCCCACTCCCGTGCCACTCAGTCCTGCTCCCGCAGCGTCTGGTCGCCAGTCCTCGGGGGTCATCTGTGTGCGGAGTCCCTGTCCCTCCCGTGTCTCGTGTCCCCCGGGGCCTCCCCGCCCCCCGTGCTATGGCGGTGTCTGTGCCCAAGGGTCAGGGACGCAGCACTGCGTTCCCAGTTCCCCTCCGGCTCCGGGGTTTGCATGGGAAAATCCCTCTGTCAACTATGTCGCTGGGTGATGTGGCTTGGGGAGGGGATGGACAGCGGGGAGTCCCCCACCCCGACTCTCAGTTGGCCTCCTAGCCCCAGGCGTTACTCAGTGATCACGGGTAAAGACCTACTGTTTCAAAAGTTCTGGTGTTGACCAGCCTTTTTTTGAGACA
>NC_052058.2:120792955-120852812 GCF_903992535.2 Arvicola amphibius | reverse complement strand
AAGAAAGAAGAAGAAGAAGAAGAAGAAGAAAAGAAGAAGAAGAAGAAGAAGAAGAAGAAGAAGAAGAAGAAGAAGAAGAAGAAGAAGAAGAAGAAGAAGAGAAACAGAGGAGGAGAAAATGGAGGAGTATAAGGAGATGAGGGGGAAATAGGAAGAAGCAGAAGAGAAATAGTAGATTAGGGAAATGAGGTGGAAAAAGGAAGCAGAGAAGGAAGAAAGGAAGAGGAGGAGGTGTTGGAACAAGAGAAGGAAGAAGAGAAGAGGAAACGAAGAAATGATGGAGGAAGAGGAGACTATGGAAGAGGGAGTAAGGGAAGAGGGGTGGGAGATTGGGAAGCAGAGGATTAAGAGATGTAATAGGAGGAGAGAGATGGAGGATGAGGAGAAAGCAGAAGGGAGTAGGTGAAGAGGAGGAGGTGGTGAAGGAGAAGTAGGAGATGGCTAAGAAAATATGTAGGAGAAAAGGAAAAATGAGGAGTAGCCGTCAAAGAGGAGGGTGAAGTGAAGAAGCAGAAGGGAGGAGGAAGAGGATAAAGGGAGGAGGTGGAGAAGGAGCAGGAGATAGGAGGAGGAAGAGGATCAGAAGAGATACAGGAGGAAGACTAGGAAGAAGAGGATATGGAAGATTGGGATGAGTAGAAGAAGGAAATGGAGAAGAAATCAGGGAAGATGAAGGAGGAGATAGAGGAAGAGACAGAGAAGAAGTGGAGAAGGGGGAAGTGAAAGATGGAGTAGCAGGAAGAGGAGGGGGAAGACAGAGGGATGAGGAACATCAGAAGACTGGAAGAGGAGGAGATGGAGCAGGAAGAGGAGTAGGAGGAAAAGTGGATGAAGGAGTAGGTGCTGGAGGCGGAGGAAGAAGAGATAAGGAGGAAGAGGAGTAGAAGGGAAGAATAGAGGAAGGGGCATGAGAAAATGGAGGGAGAGAGAGATGAGATGGAGGAGATGCGGGAAGAGAAGATGTAGGAGAAAAAGGAGAAGCAGAAGAATATGGAGAAAGACAGGATGGGAAAGGAGGAAATGGAGGAGAAAGGCCACAGGGGATATGGAAGAGGAGGAGGAAGGAAAGAAGAAGGAGGTACAGGTGGAGAAGGAAATGGAGAGGAAGAAGAAAGAGCTGGAGACGGAGAAGAGAGAGGAAAAAGTTGGAGGAGGAAAAGAAGGAGAAAGAGAAGGAAGGCATGGAGGAAAGGGAGGAGAGAAGGAAACAGAAGGCCTGGGAGGAGGCTTCAGTGCCTGAGTTGGGTGAGACAGGAGAACCCAAGCATCAGGTACTGCATTGTGTGTGCAGCCAGACCATGTGAGCAGAGACAGGAAGAGGTCAAAGGAAGATGGCATGTGACCATGACAGAGACAGAATGAGAATCACATTGGGTGGGGACCCAGGCCAGCTGTAGGGGGGCGCACCCTCTTTCCAGTAGCCTTAGTTTCCTCATTTGTTCTGAACGTGAGTTCTGGTCCCTGCCTTAGCACCCAAAGCATGCCTGCCCCTTCTACCCTAGTTGTACTCTCAAGGGGCACCCCAGCCCTCTGCCTGGAGTGCTTGCAGCTTTCTCTGCAGAGGAGGAGAGAGAGAGCTTGTCACACGTGCTCAATTAGTGCCCTTCGTTTTCCCGGAATAGGGAAGCCAGCAGGCAGCAAATGACAGACAGGAAGAAGGGAAAAAGAAGGAAGTGTTTATTAAAAGCTTAGCTTACTGCTGGTGCCCAGTAAATGTCTGCATTCCCCAGGCAGAGAGAAGCAGGAAGCAGAGACTGGCAGACACCGTGGTCAGTGGGGAGTGAAGGACAGGAGAGAAGGATATAGTAGTACTCGATAAATGTATTCTTTGTCTTGGAAGACAGTACAGAAAACAGAGAAAAGGAGGAGGGGGAGGGAAGAGTGCAGAGATAAGAGAGGGCTAGTGACAGTAGGGGTTCAAAGTGTGTTCATTCCTTCTCCCAGGAACACAGAAAGGGAGGAGGCCAATAAGAGACAACAATGGGTGGGGTGCAGGAGGGAAGGAGACCAGAGTCTGGGGCCTCATACACAGCAGGTGCTCACAAGATTCCTAGTGAGGAGGGGCCAGGCAAACTGGAAGGTGAGAAAGGAAACAGTGGAGGGGACAGTAGAGGGTAGGAAGGGTGAACAAACACCAGGGTGACAGAAGGACTCTGGGGCTCAGGCAGAGACAGGAGGCTGGAGATAGCAGATGCCCCACAAGCTTGGTCCTCTGGGCCACTCCCCCGCCTAAGGCGGAGCTGAAAGCTGCTGACTTCTCTGAAGGAGCTGGAGGCAGGAACCCCCAGCTGTCAGGACAGGAGACAAGGGTGCATTGTCCTGGCGCTGGCACAGCCTGGTCTGAGGGGGAGGGGAGACCGGTCTGCTGGGTGTGGGGTACTGCCTGGCCTCTGCGTCCCATGACCCACTGTCCCCCATCTGTGCTGACCGTCCTCCCTGCCTCTCTGGTCTTGAGTCCCTGCTTTCCACCCTTCTCTCCTGTTGTGTGGGGCAGGAGGGATGACCCTACTGCTGGTACTGAGACCCTCACCCAGGATCTGGGCTGGGTGTGGGTGAGGGCAGAGGGGGAAGGACAGACGGATGCAGAGAAGGGGGAGCCAGGACAGAGCCAGCTTTATTCAGGAGAGAACACAGGGCTTCGGCCCCAGCGGAGAGGGAGGAAGAGACCTGAAAATAGAAGATGGGAAGGAAGAGCTGGGGAACAAGTAGGCAGAGACAGAGATGGAGAATTAGAGAGCGGCAGAGATGGAGAGATGGAGAGAGACAGAGAGATGGAGAGATGGAGAGAGGCAGAGACGGAGAGATGGAGAGAGACGGAGAGATGGAGAGAGAGACGGAGAGATAGAGAGAGGCAGAGAAAGGGAAAGATGAGAGACAAAGGCAGTTATGGAAAGATATACAGAGAGAAGGGAATCAGATCAAGAGAGAAACACATACTGAGGTAATGTGAGAGATGGGGATATTGGGCTGAGAGGCAGAGATGAAAGGAGAGAAAATCAGAGAGACAGATGGAGAAACACAGGCAGAAGGAGAACACAGGGAAAGTCAAATACAGAAATGGAGGCAGGGAAAAACAGAGACAGAGACAGATGAAATGTTGGGGGGCAGAGATAAAGAAACAGGCTGAGAGAGGCACAGGAGAGGATGGAAGCTGTGGAAGGTAGGAGCCGAGTCAGGAGAGGCAAGTGGACAGGTGGAGAGACACCGGGTGCCTTGTGGGCCACCACAGCAGCAGGACCCTCTCACCTGGCCTTGTTGTCTGCGCCCCCAGCCTCAGCCCAAGCCCTGCAATTTAAGGGGCACCATAGGGGCGGGTCCTGTCCCTATCCACACCTTATCTGGCCAGACCCTGGCCTTGCAGCTAAATTGAGCCTCAGCTGTCAGCACAGCCAGGAGCAGCTGGTAAGGCAACTGTAGCACCAACCAACCCTCCCCTTCTACAGCCTGTGCCTCAGGCCCTGGAGGCAGCATGGGGCCCTGTCCATGAGTATCAGGGAACCACCAGCTTCAGAACAGGCCTGCTGAGGCATGTTAGGGCCAAGGGTGCTCTCCTCAGAAGTGGGGTGTCAGTGGGGCACCAAGTCAGCACTAAGGGCAAACAGGATGCACTGTATCGGCGTGCAGGCCTGCACCCTTCCCTCCACAGGCTCCTCATTTCATACCTTATTTGGTCATAGCTGAGGGGGCACCTGGGATGTCACAGCCTGCACCACTCAGGCCGAGAATAGAAACACCCAGGGAGTCCTGGCAGCTGTCCCCTACCCGGGACTAGACAGGCGACAGGTGGGGCGGGGGTGGGGGTGGACAGGAAAGAGGGAGATAGAGGCAGAGAGAAGGTTAAGAGGCCCAGAGATCCAGAGAGACTTCAGAGCCATGGAAAGAGATGGGGAAGTGTGGTGTGCTGGCACACATTTATGATTCCAGCACTTGGTGGCTGAGGCAGGAGGATCGTGGCAAGTGTCTCAAAAATGGGGAAAGGGTGCGCGCAGACACAACACGGGGGTGGTGGTGGAAGTGCTAACTTGGACACATGGAGAAGGACAGAGAGGAGACCGAGGGAGGGGCTAGGAGGCTGGAGAAGACAGAGGCCAGGGGGCAGCAAGGGTGCTGGGCTCCAGGGTGGGGTACTCCAGCAACCCAGTATGTGTCTTCCACATGCTGCCTTGGTTTTTACTTTACAACTTTACCTTTGACCTCAGAAATCTTGGGGACCAGATAGCAGCAGCTTGAGCCTCTGCCTTTTACTAGCATGGTGCCAGGATGTGGCCTTCATCCCCAGATGAATTCATTACCAGGGTAGATCCTGCCCAAGATGGGCTATCATACCCCAATGTGGGCCCTTCCTCACCCGTAATCAATATCCTAGGTCCCTGTGGCCCAGGCCCGTCCCATCAGTGGAGGACAATCTCCTCTTTTGTTTCCTACATGCCCCAGGGCTCAGGGCCAGGTCCTGGCCCTCTCCTCCCCCCCCTATGCTATCACCTCCACTGCTTTTTCAGGGTGCTCCTATCTGGGCCCTCCTGCTGGCTCCAGTCCTCTTCCCCTCTGTCCCAGATAGGCCTGTCTGTCAACACCTCCCCAAATAACTGGTGACGACAGCAGGAGCAGCACTCTGGGTACATCTGGGGCCCTCCAAGTATCGCAGCCTCTTGAGAAGGTCAGCTTGGGTGACTGTGATGGAGACACCCCTCTTCTGCTTCAGTCTGTCCCTCACCTCCTTCAGGGCTGAGCCAGCCAGACCTTTTCAGGCAGTCCAGCACACTCTGGGAAAATAGCAGCTGCCGTGACAATTTCCTGAGGTTGCAGTGAGGAGCCCCCTTCCCCAAGCCCTAGTCACAGCTTCCCACAGCTCATGCTGGCTCTCTCTGGTGGGGGTGTGTGTGTCAGAAATCCTAAAAGGGCTCCACTGGGCTGGCCTCCTGCTTTTTAGGATCATGTGACTTCACTCAGTCACCCTTCAAGTCCAGTTGTTCCGGACGGAGGCTGGTTACAACCAGTCCTATCTACCGCCCAGCCCCCCCCCCCCCCCAACACACACACACCTGGGAAGTCAGGTCCAGGGTCATCTTTGGGAATGACTTCCTCACCGATGTTCTAAACCTTAAAGAGGAGTGATCCCTGCTCCATCTTATGTCCCCCTACTAATTTTGGGAGGTGACATGTCTCTGGTTTCTGTCTCCCTCTGGGCACCGTGATGAGCGCAGTCCCCTGGAACGCAAGCATTGATAGCAAAAGAGCAGATTTATTGAGGCAGCAGCGATTGGGGGGGAGGACTGGGGACTTTGGGGCCGAGTGCAGGCCCCTCCTAGGCACTGGACACTCAGGACTGTAGTAGCAGGCACCGGGTCAGCTTGTGTTCAGCCAGCAGCCGGCCTCCTCCACCTCCTTGGTCACCACCAGTAGCACCTCGCACAGGCCCTGGGCCAGGGCAGCTGCCAGGAAGGCCCTGAAGGGAGACAGGGGAGACAGATCTGGACAGTGCAGGCAGGCCCATCTCCTTGCAGGGGAGTTCCAGCACTGGTCTCAATCTGCCACTTCCTTCACCGCTCACCTGACACCGTCCTCGTCTCCCAGGACTTCAGGTGCCCGAAGCTTTGAGTCCAGGTTATAGTAGACGCCATTCACCTGGCGCAGTGCCACCCAGTGCCGGCGGCGCAGGGGCAGGGACAGCAGCCCCAGTGACACAGGAGAGGGCAGGTTCAGGATCAGGCCCAGCACCTTGGGGAGGGCCAGCTGGCACAGTGGTCTGGGGAGGGGAGGGCACAGCATGGAGCCCCAGAGGCCCTTGGATCCTGCTTCCTCTCCCAGAATGGCCACCCTCCCATCCACTCACCTGTTACTTCCTACCTGCCGAGCCCAGCCTTGGCCTTGTTTAGGCAGGGTCTCGGCATCCTAGGTGTGCCCACTACAGCAGTTCATGGGGTGCTGGGGATGGAACCCCAGCCTCATACATGCTGGGTAAGCTTCTGTCAATGGAGTCCCAGCCCCTCAACTTTTTGTTGTTTGCCCTTTTGAGTCAGGGTCTCCATGCGTAGCCCAGGCTGGCTTCCATTTGGTTTGCCTTGGGTAAACAGGCTGGTCTCACGACTCTTGACCTAATTTTCATCTTTCCCCACCTCAGCCACGAGCCCCTCATGTGGACCTCACAGCACCATTTTGACTGGCACCAAGTTTATCGGTTTAGCCCATCATTCAGTTAGTCCCATCTGCACAGCCACCAGTTTTCCCCGGAAAGAGCCTCCCCCATCTACTTTCAAGCACCCTCTGCTTCATCCCCCACACGCAGGGCAGTGCAGCCCAGTCTAGGCCCTACCTCCTCCTGTCCCACCACACAGCGGCCAGGCCCAGGCCCTGCAGGGCAGCCATGATCACGTTGACATCATAGTTGCCGGTGCCCAGGAGGCTGCGATGGGGGTTCAGCCGGGAGTCTGGGGCTAGCCTGGGGGTAAGGGGGAGCAGAGCCAAAGCTGGAAATTCTGGAAAGGCCTCCACTGTCCCACACAGCAGAAACCCAGAACCTGAGCGTTGACTCTTCTCTCCCGTCAAGCCCTGCACAGCTTATGGGGCCCTAAGTCCTGTTTTCCCTCTCATCCCCAAACCTGTACTCTCAGCCTGGACAGACTTTTCTCTTTTTTCACTCAGAAGCCTTCCCAGTGTCGTGTCTCCCCCAGCCCACCTCCAGGAGCCTTGGGCTGCCTTGCCCCTCTCCTCCTCCCACCTCTCACGACTCCCAAGGGCCCTGGACAAAGTCCCTGCCCTTCCATCCACCCTTCTCTTCATGGCCTCGTTCCAGACTGGCTTCAGATGTCCTTTCTTCTGGGAGAGGAGTCATCAGAGCCCCCGAATGACAATGCTGTTCCTGTCACCAGATCTGAACAGTGCGCCTCTTTCATTTGGTAATTCCCTGCTCTACTCTGTTCACAGCTCTCCCTGGTGCCAGCCTCCTCCAGTGGCAAGTGGGCCTTGCCTGGCCAGCTACCTATCCCCAGCTGTCCCTTGTGCCCAAGCCTCCCCTCTAGCTCTCTCCAGATGTGGCCCTGTTGTTCTGGAGAGCAGTGACACGGAAGGCCCGTAACCCCAGCCCCTCTCTTCATCACATCTGCCTCAGCTCTAGCTGTTCAGCAGGCCCTCGGCATGAAAGAGCTGGCTGCAGGGGAGATGAGGATCTTACAGAGTAATCTACAGATGAATGTCATCGTCTAACATAAATCTACAGTTTGAGGATGCTGGGTGAGCAGCAGTGAGAAGACAGAAGGGCTGCCTCTGCATGTGGGCATGCGTGGCAGGCTGGGGTATCTGTGTGTCTGCAGAAGGACCGTGAGGTGTATAGGTGGGAAGAGGAAGAGAGTTTCTTAAAGTGATGGTAGAAATTCTGAGGGGCACCCAGGTGACCAAGAAAGAGAATATCTTGTGGTAACGGGGAGCAGCCTGTGTAAAAGTTCAGAGACACCACAGCGGGGCCATTTGGGGCCAAAGAGAGCCATGAAGGGTGAAGCTGCAGAGAGGCAGGCAAGGGTTAGAGCACCCAAAGCCTTGGGGTTCAGGCTGAAGGGCCTGGGCTATTCTCTAGGAGTCAGGAACCCACAGAGGGACAGAAGCAGAGGAGGGGCTGTGTATAGGATGGACAGGAGGAGAAACACAGACAGCTGGGGGTAGGCTGTGAGAAGCGGCAGGTGGAGGAGCAGGCAACAGCTCCGGGATCTGGGCCCTGGCCCTGCTAGTGCCTCCCAAGCAGGCACTTCCAGGGCCAGGGCCGGTGGCTGTCACCTCTTGCAGATCTCGTCTGCAGCCTCCTGGCTAAAGAGCCGCTGTTGGAGGACGTTGTTGAGAGCGTGGACGGCGCACAGCTCCAGTCGCTGCCGTTCGTGGTACACTGAGGGTGGGCTTGGCCGCGCTTCCGGGGCCTGAGACATACCCTCCTCGGCTCCTGCTGGGGTGGAACAAGGAGACGGGTGTTAGGGACCCAGGATCTGGATCATCCAGGTGTCCAGACTCCTGTGTCAGTGTCAACGGCCACTGAGATGGGCACTGAGGCCAGCGTGGGAGCACACGAGGTCCCTGACCCTGCTACTTAACATGTCTCCAGAACTAGAAACATCTTCATGCCCCAGTCCTAGGGGAAAAGAATCTTTTCTGCTCACTTGGTAATAGAGACCCATCCCCACTACATGTCTCTAAGCAAAAAGGTACGGATCACCGTAACCTAGCAACGGAGTATCGCCCCTTCTATCCCTAGGAAACAATACTTTTGGTTCCCAAGCAACAGAGGACACCCCACCCCCTTGGTAACCCGGTCCATTTTTCTGATCACCTAGTAATGGAGGACTCCTCCTTTCTCGTCTCTGGGTAACAGGGTCTCTTCTGGTCGCCTGGCAACTGAAGACTTCTCTCGTCAATAACCAGTGCTCTCTCCTGTCACCTGGCAACAAGGCCCTCTCCCAGTCACTAAGCAACAGGAGCCCCCTCTTCCTGTCACCTGGCAATCAGGCATGTTCCCACCCACCTCCGTACGGGACTCTCCGGGCCCTCACCCCGTCAGCCTCTCTGCTCCCCAGGACCGACCGTTTTCGCATTCCCTGGGCAGCCGTCGGGTGGTACCACGCTGACTGGGCAGGCGGGACGGACTACAGCTCCCGGCGACCTGTGCGCTCCGGACTGCGATTCCCAAAGGCCTCCACGGTGCGCCTAAATCGGACGCACAGACCGGAAGTCCACCGGGGACGCGCTGCAGCGCGGAACTACAATTCCCGTCGGTGGACGCAGCCAGTTCTCGTGTACCCCCCAGGGCCACTGCTGCCTAGAGGTTTCTGGGAAATGTAGTAACTATGGCTCTCGCGATAGCTTCCAGGAAGTTGGTTTGTGTGTGTTTGCTCATGAACTCGCAGCTATTGCGTCACACAAGATGTGTTGAGGCGTGATGTAATTTAGGGGAAAGGAACCAAAGAGGCCAGAGAGAATAGCAGGCAGAATTCTGATGTTTACTGAGAATAGTGGTCGAGGTGACAGCAAGGGCAGTGGGGGAGAAGACTTGTCAGCAGAGGTGGATCCCAGGTCTGGAGGGGAGCTGGCAGCAGCCTGTGGGGAGAATGAAAGACTAGAATGACGACACAGACATGCAGGCGGTCATGGCGACCGTGGGCTTTGGAAATCGTAGTGTGGTATAACCCAAAGAGGATACTCAGACAGAGGTGTCGGGTGTGAGTGGAAAGACAAGAGTCTCTGAGACTCAGAGAGAAGTTGAGCTGGGGAGAGGCCCAGAAAGCCTTCGAGTGGAAACAAAGGGTGGGGCAGAAAACTGGGGTGGAACACCAACGTGTTAGTTTTGCAGAATACAAAAACCAAGGGACCCCTGGAGGGGCCTGACCGCACCCAGGAAGCTCTGCCAGAAGGCTGTGACAGTAGCAGAGCCGGTGACAGCGCCAGGCTGGGCTGGGTTCTCCCTGTGGGTGTGCACGGTGAAACTGCGGCCTGTGGGGCCTGGGGGGCCGTTCAGCTCCACGTCCACCACGTGCATGTCTGTGAGGCTGCAGCCGGCAGAGAAGGAAGGGCAATTAGTCCATCTGGCCTGACACAGCTGGGCCACCTACTTCCTTTGCTCACCTAAGGTCAGCCACAAGCACCCCAATGACACCGTCGAAGCCTAGACTGGGGGCAGCCAGGGCAGCGGCTGCCATGGTGTTAGAGTTTCGGGGGGCCAAGGGGCAGAGCCCACGCACAGGACCCTCGTAGAGCACTGTGCGGGGCCCACTGCTGTGTGCTGCAGCCAGGGATCCCTCCAGCCGGAAGCCGTCAGGATGCGTGGCCATGGTGACTCGAAGGCTCTGGAAGCAATGGTAGGGTCAGGAGTCTGAGACTCTTACATGTTCCCTCGGTTGCAGCCAAGATGGTTCTCACCTGGAGGCCTCCGGCTTCATCCAATCTCCTAATGTCTTCAGACCCCCACAGGGCTCCTCGGGCCACAAACACAGTGTGACCCCAGTGGTTTGAAGCCTCCGTGAGCCGCTGCTTTGTGGTCTGGTCAGCCAGAGCTGAGGGAGACCCCACCTTGGATGGTAGAGAGGGGAGGCCAAGACATAGATCACTGCGGTAGGGCAGGATACAGCCGACACAGAGAAGGACTTGCTGAGTGAGGGGTGAGGAGGCTCACCAGGAGGTTAGCGTGGCGCAGGATCTGTACCCCTGATTCGTGGATTATATTTGGATGAGCCACTTCTACCACAAGGTCAGGGTGCCTGGAAGAGGAGACATGGAGGGCCTTGGAGAAGAATCAGGTCTCCTCAGGGTTTGGAGGAAAATGGGATGGTGGGTGTGTTGGAGTTTATGTGCTCTGAGCCGCAGAGAGGGGAGGCAGATAGAAACTTCGGGAAGGCTCCTACTGTGCTGCGGGCCACTGACCTTTCCTCAAGAGCAGTAAGGTCTTGGAGCTGCAGGGCAGGGGGCACGCTCCCTGCCATTCGTCCAGGGTCACGGTTCCATACAAAAACAAGTTCTAGGCCCAGTTCTGATCCCTGAGCCAGAAGGCGGGACACAAGGGATTGTCCTGCAGAGAAGGGGAGGGCTAGAGATCCAAGGAAAGTAGAGACTCCTCCCCCACTCAGGGAGTTGGAGAGAGGGATGGGGAGAGAGAAGGGAAGACAGATATGGGGTGGGGAGACAGAATTCCAGAGAGAGAAAGAGAGCCTGAGAGAGCTACCCCAGAGACCCAGAGAGAGAAAGAACCAAAGAAAGGGAAGGGGGACAGAGACCTAGAGAGACACACAGAGACAAAAACAGAGACCCAGAAAGGGACATAGAGATGAGACCAAGAAAAGAGATAGGAGAGAAAGATACCTCAGAGACCCAGAGAGAAAACAGCGACCTAGAGAGAGGCAGATACTCCAACACACACACACACACACACACACACACACATGCACGCACGCACGGGATAGACAGTAGACAGAACTGGAGAGAGGAACACCCAGTGAGCGGGCAGAAGGCAGGCTTGGCTGGCAGACTGGGGTGAAAGAAGTAGGAACAGAGATGTTTCTGGATTTTAGGGATGGGACCATAAAAGGAGACCCCAGGCTAGTTCTGACTCACCTAGGCGGCCATAACCTACTACCCCTACCCTCTGAGGGCCTCCAGGGACCATTCTGGTGGCTCTGGCCTTGAGCACGGTGATGGTGACAGTGATGTCCTGACGTGGGAGATCTTCAGTGCTAGGCTGCCTCTACCAGGCAGAGGCAGTGAATGATCTTTGGAGTTTGACACTTGACCCTTTCCACTGGAGCCAGAGGGAGGGAGCAGGATGGTGGGGGTGGGGTGCTTCTCTGTGAGCCTTCTGCTCTCCTGTGCTGGCTGGCATGGTGGCTTGGGAGCTAGGCCTGTGTGGCCCCGTGTGCCCACTCCCCACTCCATTGCCTCCTGTGCAGCCCACACTCTTCATCCCTTTTCAGTCCCCCCTCCTTAGGCTGGCCAGCAGGTTGTCATGGAAACTGCATTTTGCTTGGGATAGGGGAAGAACTGGGGACCAGAACCACCAGGCCCCTTGCAGATCTCTCGATCTCTTTTTTGTCCTAAGGCCCAACTGGAAAAGTCTGGCAGGAGTGTCCTGTGATCCTCCGTGCCCTCAGGCCTGGTCAGAGTCCCTGCCCCCACCCCAGTGTCTGATTGCCCTTGAGCTCACCTTAACTGTGCCGTTCACTACTCATCCCCTCCCCCCCCCCACCAGGCCACAGTCTCCTGCCTCTTTGTGTTCCTGGTCCTCTGCCCCCTTCCCTCCCTGTGTCCCATCCATGAAGAAGGGGCCTGCATAGCTGGGGGAGTTCCTAAGTGCTCCCAGGATGAGTCCAGCCACTGCCTGGCAGGCCTGGCATGGGACATAGCAGGCTGCAGCAGGCCAGCTCCCAGCCCCCATAGCCACCTGGTACAGCCGCAGTGTTGTCATGGCAACCAGGATCCTAGCCGAGATGGCTGCGGAGAAGGCAGGAAAAATGGAGAGAGAACCCAAAGTGCATGCGCAACAGTCCTGTCCCGGCCTTCATCAGCACAGAGCTGGACAGGGAGATAGGGCCAGACGCCTGACAGTTGTCAGATAAAGAAGCCACTTAGTGCTGGTGTGCGGTAGCGGACAAGATGCAGTGGGGGTAGAAACATTGGGAAGAGGTGGGGACGGGGAGAAGGGGGCAGGAACACAGGGTGAAAGGAGTTTGGGGGCTCCTGCTCTCCCATCTCTGGTGAAGGTGTGCACCCTAGGGCCTTCAGTGCCCACAGGCCAGGTGTTCATGTGCTGTATGGCTGGCTCTGGCTACCTCTCTGCCTTCCTCGGCCTCCTACTGGGCAGCCCTAGCTCTCTGGAGGCTGAACCTTGGACAGGTGGGCCACTCTGAGGTGCCACTGATATCCCATTCCAGCAGCACCCAGACCTGGCCTAGCTGCATATTTTTCTCCTTGGTGATTGCAGACCCTGCAGGGGACTGCCCTCCATGCACCCTAGTCTGCTTACAATGTGTTTACATGTGGCCCAGGCCTGCTTATTCTGTGTGTGCTCCCCTTGTACAAACTGTCTGCTGACTAGCCAGGGATATGTGTGAAATGGAGGAGCCTCTCCTATGGGGACAGAACCACTTGTTCAAGAGTGTCACCCAGAAAGTTCTGTGGTGGCCCTGACTTTCAGATCATCAGTTGTGGCCTTCCTGAACAGCTGTGTCTACAGATGGTCCCTTAGGGGAGGCTCTGCTGTTGTGCAAGCCCATAAACCGTGATGTATTCCCGCTCTGGGGAGTCACACATGGATGGCCCCAGTAACTGGGAGAGGCTGGGACAGAGCCCAACCCTGCCAGCAGTGTGACCTTGGCCTTGTAGTCCTCAGAACCCCAATATCCCACAGTTCCGTTGTCCCAGGCATCATAGGTCCTTCTGGGTTGTTCTCTCTCTCTCTCTCTCTCTCTCTCTCTCTCTCTCTCTCTCTCTCTCTCTCTCTCTCTCTCTCTCTCTCTCTCTCTGTGTGTGTGTGTGTGTGTGTTTGGGTGGTGGTGGTGGTGGTGGTGGCGGCAGGCACCAGAGTGAGAACGGAAAGACAGCCAGAGATGGAGACAGAGACACATAGGAGAAGGGCGGAGGCCAAGTCCCCAGCACATTCCTGGAAGGGCAGCCAGGAAGATGGAACAGCGCTGCTGTGTGCTGGGTGAGCTGTTCCTCTCTGGGATTTTGGGAATGGAGAGTCCCAGATCTCTAATTTTGGGGTGCCCACTCCCCCTCCTGAGAGGACAGCATCGCTGGTCCCACTCACAGTGGCTTTGTGCTCTGTTTGTTTTCAATACTTTCATGACCAAAAAAAAATTATTTTTTTTTTACTTTTTCCATGTTTTTTTTTAAAGTAATTACAGAGCAGGTAGTGATTGACGCAAACCTCCCTTCAGTATCAAAAGAGTCTGTGGGGCGGGTGGGGCCGACCAGGGCCGCGAGTGGAGCTCGCTGTTGGGGACACTGTCGGAGTTGCCCCCTGGGCTCTGGTGAAGTTGTCTCTTGTGTTTTGAGTGTGGAAGAGTAGGAGGGAAGGACAGGCGTCAAACTGCAAAAAAGAAAGAAAAAAGAAAGAGCCATAAAAGGAGGGTTGGGATGAGGGGAAAGGGTACCCCTCGAAGAAGCTCCTCTCCCCTGGAAGGTGGCGGGCAGGGCAGGTAGGCAGAGGACGCGGCAAGGCGGAGGGCGGGGCCACCTCTCCTGATCTCCAGGTCCTTTCCTGTTGCTGGATGGCGGGTGCCGCCGGGCTGCGCGGCAAGCAGGAGCATCCCCGGCAGGAGTCCTGCGTCCCTGCCTGCCTAGGTTTAGATTTGTGTCTCTTGCACATTCTCCTTGGAGCCACTCTTGAAGAGCAGAGGTTCGTGGATGGAGTTGAGGCCGGGACCCTTGGCCCCGCACCCGCCTCCTGGGTTGCCGCCGTAGTGTGCCTTGAAGGCGGCGGCCACGTAGTGGTGGTGGTTGAGGTGGTCTCGCTCCAGCGCCGGAAGGGCCAGGTGGCTGTCCCCGCCCACGCCCGCGCCTCCGGCTACCGCAGCGGCCGCGGCCACCGACACGGCGGAGGCGGCGGGAAGCTCGTCCTCCACATTGATGATCTCCACAGTGCGCGTGGGCCCGTGGTGCTTGTGCAGCTGGTGCTGCTTGCGCAGCTTGTAGAAGGCCACCAGCATCACAGCGGCCATGAAGGTGATGGCCACGAAGCAGCCAATGATTATTTTGGTGGTCTTCATGACGTCGTCTAGGTCCTTAAGCGCGTTCTCCGTTACATCCGTGATGGGCACCGTGAACGCCTTCTCCGTGGGCCGCGAGGAACGTGGGGCCGGCGCTGTGGTGGACGCCGAGGCCGGGGCTGCGGCATCAGGCCGGCCACCGCCCCACGCTCCGTCAGTCGTGGGCCCCGGGGGTTCCTTTTCTGTACCCCGGGGTTGCTGGGACTCCTCACCCGGCTGTGTTTCCAGCGTCTCCACGGTCACCGTGGTGAAGTAAGTGTAGCCACCCGCGCCCCCGGCACCGGCCCCACCCCCGGGACCCCCGCCCCCAGCCCCCCCTGCAGCCACTGGGTCCACAGCCGACACATTAAGCGTGGCTGAGGCAGTGGTGTTTCCGGCCGAGTTTGTGACCATGCATGTGTACTGGCCCGTGTCCTGCACGGTGACATTGGTGAAGTTGAGCGTGCCGTCGTGCAGGACTGAGATGCGCACGCGGTAGGAACCATGCGTCATGAGCGTGCCGTTAGGTGTCAGCCAGTTGACGGAGGTCATGGATGTGCCTGTGCGGCACTTGAGTTCAGCCGCCATACCCTCGGTGACATTGAGGTCTGTGGGTGGCTCCACGATGACTGGGGCGTAGCAGGTGAAGTGTGACTGGTCCAGCTCACCGATGTAGCGGCCTTTGAGGCCAGCGGGCGCGTGGCAGCGTGCGCAGCATGTGGTGTTGCTGGGTACCGTCTCCTTCAGCCACCAGCTGAGCCACAGCACATCACAGTTGCAGTGCCAAGGGTTGTGGTTGAGGTGGACTCGCTCCAGGCGGTGCAGGGGCGTGAAAAGGTCGTGTGGCAGCGACATCAGGTTGTTGTGGGACAGGTTCAGCTCCTCCAGCGACTTGAGGTCGTCAAAGGCATTTCGCTCGATGGTGGCTACTTGGGCGTGCATCAGCCACAGCTTGCGCAGGCTGGTGAGGCCCTGGAAGGAGCCGGGGCGAATTAGGTCCAGCCGGTTCCCCGACAGCTCCAACTCCTCCAGGCGCACAAGCGCTGTGAGGTTGGGGATGTCCTTGAGGTTGCACATGCCCAGATTGAGGTAGCGCAGGTTCACCAGCCCCTCGAAGGCCGCCTCTGATATGTACTCCAGCCGCTTGAGTTCGCCCAGGTCCAGGCGGCGCAGTGAGGGCACGCGGTTGAAGGCATAGGATGGGATGCTCTCGATGGGGTTGTTGCGCAGCCACAGCTCCCGGAGCTTGGACAGGTACTCGAAGGCCTGTGTGGGCACCGTGGTCAGCCGGTTGTCGAAGAGCTCCAGTGTATTGAGACTAGGCAGCCCATTGAAGGCGCCCACCTCGATCTTGCGCACCAGGTTCTTGCTCAGCTGCAGGATCTCCAGGTGCCGGAGGTGCTTGAATGTGTCTGTGCGGATCACCTGCGGGGAGACTAGTGTCAGTGCGGCTGACAAGCTTGGGAGCAGCAGATCTCTCCAGTTCACAACAGAATGAGACTCAGCAATCAGTATGTGTTGCTAATGACAAGACCTGGGGCCTCCAAGATGCTGGACAGGGGCTCTCTGGCTGAGCAGCATAGTCCTCAATGGGGGACTGTAAGCGGTGATCTACACTGAGCCACGCCCCAGCCCCTCACTGGGGGGTCCTAGGCAGGTACTCTACCATTAACCTTCATCCCCAGCTGTCTTTTTACTTTTTCTTTGGAGACAGGGTTTCATTAAGTTCCTGAGACTGGCCTTAAACTTGATCTTGGTACTCCAGGCTTCTGACTAACGCCTGACTTTCCTCACGTTTCTTCTGTGCCCATGATGCTGTAATTCCACACACTCCTGTCTTTCACCCTTCAACAGTGCAGTAATTCCTCTGCTTCCACATGGAGGAGACTTGCTGGGTGCTGAGCTGGGCGGGCCTCCCTCCCTCGTGTGTTTTTATGAACAGATACGGAAATGGAGGCTGTGGAGGTAATGAACAGCCCCGTCCGGTCCTCTCTCCCAGACCTGCCTCCTCTTCCTGGCTACGGGACCTGCCACCTGACCATTGTCCAAGGTCAATTCCCTCAGGAAGGGAGGAGGCAGAGGCTGTTAGCCACAAGAGACCATGCACAGCCTCAGGCTGTTGGAGTCCTTTGAGCTTTGAGCACTGGCTTCTCCTCACCTCAGGATCCCCACTATTGCTCACATGGGCTTGGAGGGCAGTTCACCCCAGGGAGCACAGTCCTGGTTACTACCCCAAAGCCTTCACTGAAGTGCCACCTGCAGCTCACAGCTCAAGGGCTTCAGCCTTGGAGGCCCTCCCTCAGCGTCTGCACTTTATATATCTCGTCCTCTCCATCCCTAACCCAGTTCTCTCCCCCCTCATCCCCCCACCAAGCCCTGCAAGGGTGTTTAGACCCACAGACCTGTCCCCGCCTTGCTCAGCTTACTACACTATTCTACACCATACAAGCTGCACACATGGAGGACAGGGACACTGATGTCTCAAACTTAAAAAAAAAAAAAGAAAGTCTCATGTAGCCTAGGTTGGCATTGAATTCACAGGGTGTGATAACTTGAATTCCAAATCCTCCTGCCTTCCCTTACCTCATGTAGAGATTACAGGCATTCACCAGCATTTGGTTTATGCAGTGCTGGTGCTGGAACCCTGGGCTTACTGTATGCTAGGCAGGCACCCTGCATCCTACCTAGCCTAACAGGATCCCTGCAACAGCCATGGCGCTGGCTTCAAGCATGGCATCCTCCATTGCCATCACCTTCCTTCCCCTCTATGCTCTCTCTTTTTTTTTTTTTTTTTTTTTGGTTTTTCGAGACAGGGTTTCTCTGTGGCTTTTTGGAGCCTGTCCTGGAACTAGCTCTTGTAGACCAGGCTGGTCTCGAACTCACAGAGATCCGCCTGCCTCTGCCTCCCGAGTGCTGGGATTAAAGGCGTGCGCCACCACCGCCCGGCCCTCTATGCTCTCTTTATCACACGTTCTAGCTCCCCAGAACCACTCACTCCTCCTCCAAGCCTGTGTGTTTGCTGTTCCCTCAGCCTCCAAGTGCTAGCCTAGTTCCTCTCCTGGTCAGCTCCCCAACCCTCCCATGCCCAGGTCAGGGTTTCCTGCTCTGGAGGATATCCTTGCTGAATCCTCCATGGGTGGAAGGTGCCCGTGTGGTTGTGTGGCTCTGGGTTTATGAGAGCAGAGCTTCCCTCTGCAGCAGAATGAGTTTGAAATCATCCCCTCTGAGAACTCCTGTCTGGGACACCCTCTCTTTCTTGGTGCTGGGGAACCCAGGGCCTGGAGGGCTCTCCAGTTCATCTGATCACAGAGCCACACCCCCATCTCCTCACTGTGTTAAGGGGGTGCTCTGCCACCATGCCACATCACATTTCTTGAGCACAGTTCATAGAAATGCTGTGGTTTTAGGGGAGAGAGCGGAGCTTGGCGACTCATGCATATAATTAATTCTAGCACGCAGGAGTCTGAGGCAGGAGGATTATTGTGAGTTTAGGCCACCCTGAGCTATGCAGTGAGACCAAGTCTTAACCCCACCTCACTGTAGCCCTTAAGAAGGAAACCCAGGAACCCCCACTCACTGCGGTAGGTTCAATGGTTGGAACCTGGACTGAGACCTCAAGTGTGGGGGACAGAGAGAGGAGCTGTGGAGGGAAGAGGCTCCTCAGGGAATGCTCCCTGGAACCAAGCCTGGCTGGCACCAAGTCAGAACCACAAACAGAACAAGCATTCACAAGTCTTCCTTTCTTATTGATGGGAGTCACCTGTACTCTTCTTGAGGAGAAACAGCAAGAAAAAAAAGTCTGGGAACAGTTCAGTCGTGTTAGCCATTCAACACACACCATTCACCCCCTTCTTCCTTCTTTGAGAAATAATTATATTGTGTGTAGGAGTGTTTATCTGCATGTGTGTATGTGCACTCATGTTTGTGGTACCCACAGAGGCCAGAAGAGGGCATCAGGTCCTTTGGAACTAGATGCTGGGAACTGAACCTGGCTCTCTGCAGGAGCAGCAAGTGCGTGTGAGTGTGAAGCCATCTCTCCAACCCTCAATCTCCTTTTCTATGTGTACAAAATTGTAGATGATTAGACTTTAAGCTCTCGAGACTTTGTGATTCAAACTGGCCTTGACCTGGAGCCAAGCTGCCATTTTAGCCTCCTGAGTAGCTGGAAATACAGGTGTGTGCTGGAATCACCAGTCCCCATTGGTGGGACTGAGAAATGTTGGGAGATGTGTAAAGCCCACATCTGGGTCAGACAGTGTGGATCCAGAGACCAGGAAATGATGAAGCTTGGACCCAATAATACATGTTTAATTTAGTGAGGGCTGGAGATGTGACCCAGTGTTGGTGAGCCTCCCTAGGGTCCCCCAGTGGGGCTGGGCATGTGGTTCAGTGGTAGAGCCCTTGCCTATCATATGTGAGGTTCCATGTTCAGTGGCCAGATAAAACAGCGACTGTGGCCACAGGAATCAGGTTCTGACTTTTCGACTCGGCAAATCATGATCGATGCTTGTCCTGTGTTTCAGTCTCTGCTTCTTCCCTAGCACCTTCCCTTCAAATAAGTGGCCAGAATTATACAAGGGGCATTTCTGACCTTAGTGACTTAGGTGCACGTGCGCACGCATGCGCGCGCACGCACACACACACACACACACACACACACACACACACAGTGCCATCTGCTGGTCATACTCTGTCTGGGTTTCTGTATCCCTCCTGAAATGCTCTCTCTCTCTGCTTTGTCTATCAGCTTGCTCACCTACTCCAGATGGTTCCACTCATCCCAAGGAGCTTTTACTAGCTCCATCTTATTGGCTGCCTCTGGTTTGATATGCTGTGACCTGTCTGGACTGTGAGCCTTGTGTGGAGACCACGGCAATGAGGTCTGTACTGACAGCGTTCGGTGCAATGCCTGGGTTGCTGAACTGGGTCTGAGGGCAGATGGACCCGGGGAGTAAGGCCCTGGTGATGGGTAACATAGTCAGTTTAATAGAATCTAGCTAGAGTCACCCAGGAGACAAGACTCTGGGTACACCCATGAGGGGGTTTCTAGATTGGGTTCATGAAAGTGGGGGACACCATCCTATGGGCTGGGGGCTCTTGACTGAATACAATGGAGAAACTGAGCTGAGCACCTGTGGACTGGTGCAGTGTGACCAGGTAACACTCCCGCCTCCATGCCTTCATTGACATGCTGGACAGTACCACCTAGATCTGTGAGCCAGAATAAGCCCTTCTTCCCTTAAGTTGCATTTTTCAGATAGTCTGAGATAAAAATAAGAAATGTCATCAATACAGACCCTTGCTAGACAGCACCCAGGTGTGTGAAGTCCCCCGGGACCAAATTCGAGTGTGCTAATGACTGCCATCCCAGCACTTGGGAGCCTGAGGCAGGAGTGTGAGTTACTGTGTAGCCAAGAAAGACTTTGAAGTCCTGATCCTCCTGTCTCCACCTTCCACGTGCTGGGGTTCTAACAGAGTGTCGCCACACCTAGTTGACACAGGGCTGGGGACTGATCTCAGGGCTTCACTCATTCCCAGTCCCACCCTGAAGTCCCTGCCTTTTGGTAGAAAGCTTTTATTGTAACCATGAGCTCACAGGAATCCCTCGCACAGTGCTATCTGATGTCTGCACCCATCCTTTCCCCACCTCCTGCGGGTGGATTGCTTCTCATCTCATTTAACTTTAGAATTCAGGCTGCCTCTCCTCTCTGTGGTTACCTAAAACACTCAGGTGGTTGAATAGGACTGGGCCCGTAGGCTACAGGAAGTGATGCTACTTGAGGGGTTAGGATTCTGTGCCACTTGTGGCCTTGTTGGAGGAAGTGTGTCACCGGGTGGAGGGGGGGGGGCTTTGGGGTTTCAAATGCTCAGACCAGGGCCAGTGTCGTCTCCTCTCTTCCTGCTGATTGGGATGTAGAACTCTCAACTCCTTCTTCTGTACGTCACCATGCTCCCCACCATGATGATAAGGGACAAAACCTCTAAACTGTAAGCCAGCCCCAATTAAATGCTTTCCTTTGTAAGAGCTGCTGTGGCCGTGGTGTCTCTCACAGCATAGAACACTGACTAAGACCCTCTTTTCTTTTTTCTTTTCTTTTCTCTTCTTCTTCTTCTTCTTCTTCTTCTTCTTCTTCTTCTTCTTCTTCTTCTTCTTCTTCTTCTTCTTCTTCTTCCTCCTCCTCCTCCTCCTCCTCCTCCTCCTCCTCCTCCTCCTCTTCTTCTTTCTTCTTTTGCAGACAGCATCTCATCACATAGTCCAGGCTGGCCTCAAAGGTTTCTGCCTTAGTCTCTGTGTGCGCATGCGCGTGTGTGTTTACTCTGTGTGACGGCTCTCAGGGTGCAGATTTCCAGCTGTCACATAGGTCTGATCAGCCGTATCCCAGCCCCTCCCATGCTTGATGCCTCCGCAGGAAGGGAAGCCAGGGTCTAAAGAGTAGAGTCAGTTTGCTTCCTCTCGGAACCAGGCTTGCCCCATGAAGAGCAAACCTCATGTATGGTAGGCCAGCACTCTCCCAACTGAACCACAGCGCCAGCCTCCCTCTGCCCGCCACACTTTTACCTTAAGATGGGGTTGCCATACAGCTCTGGTTGCCCCGGAATCCAGGCAAGCAGAACCATGCTGGCTGACTTATGGATGTCTGAGAGGTTCTGTGTCACTCTGGGCATTCCCTGGGGATGGACGTAAACAGGACGGACACAGTCCTGACCTTGCAGAGCCTGTGGTATCTAATCACCCATTATGCTGGAACTGTGGAGAGATCCACCTGCCTCTGACTCCTGAGTGCTGGGATTAAAGGTATGAGCTACCTACCATACCTGGCTCAAGTGATTTATTTTGAAAAAAAAAATTCTCATGCTGTGCCCGCCATTTGGGTTTTAGTTCATTACAGGCACTGTCAAGTTGACACCAAGAATGGCCATGACGGTAACCTGGTGACATCTCCATCGCCCTATCAGCTGTGTTCCTCTAGAGAAGACAATCACTGACAGACCCCATGGCAATGGACTCGTGCAGCAGGGAGCCCTCATCTCTTGCTCAACATTGCTGCGACACAGGAGGCAGGGAGATGCAGGGTTTGGGGGTGACAGATCCCAGCAAGCCATAGCCATTCTCTTTAGCAACACGTGTGATCCTCGCCTGGCTCCTTGCCAGGGCTGAGGACCGAGTGGGCACTCAAGCTAGGGAGTCTGGCTCCAGCCCCCCTGCAGCCTGGCCTCCTTAGGGCACTGCGCATGTCTGGCAGTCTGTAACCAGTACTGGAGCTGAGTGAATCACACTGTGTTCTGCTGGGGCTTTTAAGGAAACAAACTGCCAGGAGATCCTTTATTAAAAATTTAACTGTGGTAGGAAAATGATTAAGTGGACGCTCATCCTAATACTATTATGATAAATTGTTTTCATACATCCTGAATGTAATGAAGCGGGGGAAAAAGTTGAACAAGCTTACGAAGGTTACAGTTTTTTTTTTCTTAACACATTTTTTTTTAAACTCTTAAAAAATACTGTATTGGAGATACTCAGGCAAGCTTGCTGTCCTGAGTTTGATCTCCAGAACCCACCTAAGAATATGGATGCATTGGTACACATCTGTAGCTTCAACACGGGAGATGAGGCAGGCCGAGTTTTGAGGCTGAATGGCCAGTCAATGTAGCCAAACAGGTGAACTTCAGGTAAAAAGGTGAGAGGGACAAGGGAGACTTGATGCCAACCTCTGCCTCCACACACACACACACACACACGCTACAACACACATACTACACACACTAAACACATTATAACACACAAACGCACACCACAATACAATATACCACACACAATACAATAAACACACACACAGAACACACACAAATACACACAAACCACAAACATACCACACATACACAACATACTATGCACATGCAACATGCCACCCCCCCACATACAACATACCACACCATACACATACACACACCACATACCCACACATACACATACAGCACACACACATACATGCACAATGCCACATACACACCACACATACACATATACACTACACATACAGCACACACACATGCACATATACCACATCACACACACAGCAGACACATACACAACACTGTGCACGCACACACATATACCCACACCACAAACCCACACCTACACATACACAAACACCCCCAGTACACACATGCATCAAAAAAAACCCCAAAAACAAGAACACCCCAGGTGTTTTGATGGCGGCTTTTGTGTTTATCCTTGTCCTTTGATAAGGTGCCTTCTTTTTCCTCAGGGACTTCTTTGGTGGCTATTACATGGCTGAGGCCATGTATGGTACACAATTGGCCACTAAGTCCGCCAGGCCAGAACGGGCTCCTTCCCTCCCGTCATGAACTCTGAGTGTGGGGGAACATGCCGAGAAAGCTGAGCCCTGATTCTCCTTCCTGTTCAGCTTGGTGTCTCTGTGCTCTGGCTGACCTAAGGAAGGACCTGCAGGGGGTGTGTCCCCTCCTCCCTTCCTCTCCGGGCCTGAGGAAGCATGTTGGCACAGATGACTCCCAGCCTGCACTTCATCCATGGAGGTGGAGCCTAAGTCCACCCAAGTGAGGAGTAGGTGACCCTGAAGTGCAGAGGCCTTCGGGTGCTCAGGACACAACAATTCTACATGTTCAGCGTGACAGCTGCATGAGCTGCGATGGGACAGAGGTGTGGGCCACCATGGCCTTGTGTCACGCCATGCGGGTGATGAACAGTGCCACGCTCTACGAGAGCACTCTACCAACTGAGCCAAGCCCCCAAACTTCTCAGTAGCTCTGACAGAGGGACCTGTTATCCTCACTTTGCCCAGGACGAAGCTGAAGTCTGGCTGTTTCCATACTGTGCCCAAGGCTGCGAGTGGCCCCTGTATATCCCTGGACACAGAGCACATGGGGACTGAGGGGTGGAGGAGCTGTGGGAGGAAGAAGGTTCCCGTGTTCAGAAGGTCCTCTCAGTTACAGTGTTTAGAGGGCCAGAGCATGTTGTCTCCTGGTTGTAGTCCCAGAATGCAAAAGGATTATGGGAAGTTGCAGTTCAGCCTGGGCTATAAAAGAACTCTGCCTCATCCCTTCCCTCCAGCAATACACACTGTGCAGGTTTGAGGACCCAAGTTCAGACTCCCAGAACCCACAAAAAGCTGAACAAAGAAGAGCTCAGACCACCACACACTCAGTGGTTCATGACAGAGACCAGCCCCAGACACAGTGGAAGGGAGCTCCAGCTCCAAGTGTGTCCTCTGACTTCCACCTCCACTTGTGCACTGCAGCACTTGGGTGCTTGTAGTCATATGCATGAGCCCGCACACGCGCGTGCGTGTGCACACACACACACACACGTGTACACAAGATGCAACCCCTCTCAAAAATGTGTTTCCAAATTGCCAATGAATTGTTAATATCCTCACTGCATGTACAAAAATGATAAATAAGCCTCTCTCTCTCCACCCACCCTCACACACACACACACACACACACACACACACACACACACCAACAAACAAAGCATACACACAAACCTCGGCCTGGGGAAGACACAGCTGGTAGAGCACTTGCCCAGTTAGCAGGAGTACAGAGTTGCACTCCCAGAACCCACATCAAAAGCCAGGTGTCACCAGTGTCAGCTGTCTGTCGTGTCAGGCTGGGGATCCCAGGAGCTCACCCTGACAGCTGAACACCAAGCCAGCAAGAGACCTCCTCACAGGACATGGTTGCTACCTGAGAAATGGTATCTGAAGCTGTCCTCTGTCCTCCACACATGCATGAGCACACATAGGAACAGGATCTCTCTCTCTCTCTCTCTCTCTCTCTCTCTCTCTCTCTCTCTCTCTCTCTCTCTCTCTCACACACACACACACACACACACACACACACACTCGTCAGGGTAGCTCAGTTGATTGGTGGAGTGTTCACAGAGCCAGAGCATGCACAAACCCCGAGTCCATCCTCAGCACCACATAAATCAGGTGTGGCAACACTTTCCCGTCATCCAGTCTTTGGGAGGTGGAGGCAGGAGGATCAGGAGTTCAAGGCTATCTTCCGCAATCCAGCCTGAGGTAAGTGACGTCTTTCCTCAAGTAAGAAAAAGAAGATGGAGGGGAAGAAAAATCCTAACCCAGCAAATAGCTCAGCTGAAGGAGACAGGTGTGTGGCCCTTCCCCAGGCTCCTCAGACAGCTAGGGAAGGTACCCACCCAGCCGCAGACCCAGTTCCCCTGCCCAGCCTCCTGAGTATTGTGAAGCCGGGCTTGGCATCTGCTCCTGGTTGCAGAAAGTATTGAAGGCTTTCTATGAACAAATAGAAAACAAACCACCATTGGAGAAGTTAAATTCTTCACAAAGAACAACTCAAGAGAGAAGCATGGGTAGTATTTTGTGTGTTCCTTGTGAAATATGTCTTTAAAAGATTTATGTATAGCTGGGTGGTGATGGCACACGCCTTTAATCCCAGCACTTGGGAGGCAGACACAGGCATATTGTGAGTTCGAGGCCAGCCTGGTCTACAGAGGGAGTTCCAGGACAGCCAGGGCTATACAGAGAAACCCTGTCTTGAAAAAAACAAAAGATTTATTTATTTTTATTTTTAGGTGTATGGTGTCTTGCCTGCGTGTATGTATGTATACCACATGTTCAGTGCCCACAAAGGCAAGGAGATGACGTCAAATCCCCCTGGAACTGGAGTTTCATGTGTTTGTGAACTACTCTGTGGGTGCTAGGTCTTGAACCTGGGTACTCTGTAAGAACAATCCTTTAAAAATTTTTAACTAAACCTAGGCGGTGGTGGCACACAACTTTAATCCCAGCACTCAGGAGGCAGAGGCAGGTGGATCTCTGTGAGTTCAAGGCCAGTCTGGTCTACAAAAGCTAGTTCCAAGACAGGCTCCAAAGCTACAGAGAAACCCTGTCTTGAAAAAACAAAAATCAAAATAAACAAAAAATTTTAACTAAAACTTTTTTATGGGTGCTGGAGAGATGGCTCAGCAGTTAAAAGCCCAGGCTGCTCTTCTAGAGGACCCAAGTTTAATTCCTGGCACCTATATGGCAGCTCACAGCTATCTATAATCTCAGTTCTAGGGGATCCAACACCCTCACACAGATGTGAATGTAGGCAAAACACCAATGGACATAAAAAATTTGTATGCATGTGTGCATTTCGCTTGTATGTATGTATTTGTACCATGTGTATGCCTGATGCCCTCAGAGGTCAGAAAAGGACATCAAAGTTGGGAGGTTGTCAGACACTATGTGGGTGCTAGGAACTGAACCCGGGTGCTCTGCAAGAGCAACAAATGCTCCTGACAGCTGGACCATGTCTCCAATACCACTCCCTGTGAAGTTTTAAAACGTTAACCCTAGGGGATCATTTGGAGTTCCTCCTTGTATTTTTCGAAAACTCGGTAGTATTGCTTGAGATGGAGTCTTGCTATGTAGCCTACATTAGCCTGGCAATCCTCCTGCCTCACCCTTCTGAAGCTGGGATGTCAGTTATGTAGCTCCATACCTTGCTAAACATTTGGTGTTATATATGGGGCATTTGGAACTTCCTTAAGACCTCATTAAAAACACCTATGCAGAATCTACAGAGAGTGTGCCAAATCCCCCCACCCCCAGTTGGAGCCACACAATAGCCAAGGTGGGAGCATGGGGTAACTCTCTCCCCAGGTTTTTGTTAGGCCATGTTCAAGGGAGAAGTCTTTGAACCTTCTCTTCCCTCCCTTGGTGGATGGGGGAGGGACAGCTGCACGTAACCTAAGACCAGCAATTCCAACCCTACTCTCCATGGCGCTCTCTCTGCAGAGCCTGGGGACAGTGCATGCATACACGAGGACTATGCTCAAAGCCCAGCACTCACATGAAGAACTAGGTGTGTGGCTCACGCTTGTGATCCCAGGATAGAGAAATGGAGACAGGAGCATCCCTAGGGCTAGCTGGGTAGCTAACCTAGCTAATTTGACGAGTTCCAGGCCCATGAGATATCCTGTCTCAAAAATGAGGTGGACAGCTCCCAGTGGCTAACAGCACACCAACATGCACACACGCACACACACAAAATGAGAAAAGAAGAAAAAGACCTACAACTTTTACAAGAGTCCCCTTCCCCAAGTGTGATTTTTCTAGCAGGGGAGTGGGTATGTGGGCCACCAAGGGCAGTCCTGAAGCAGTTAGGGTGATGAAGGAGACACGCATGGCTGAGGGGACATGGTGACAAAGAACCAGCTCCACAATAGTTGTATTTGCATAAATTACACACACACACAGAGACACACATGCACGCAGACACACAGACACATACATGCATACACAGAGACACGTGCATGCAGACACACAGACACATGCATCAGTAGGAAGGCCGAGACTACCATGATTATATGAGGGTGGTTGTGGGGCAGGAGGGAGATGAGGATGGGGGAAGGGAGGAAGAATGCTGCAGCCCAGCCCAGTGGAGCAGCCCAGCCCGGTGGAGCAGCTTCCGGAGACGAGGAGGGGATGGAGGGGTGGCTGTCCAACCTCTGCTTCCCACACTCTAACTTCTCCAGGGCCTGGTGATCTGTTACTGGGCCAGAGTAACCCTGGGACTGCACGTTCTGTTAAGTGGTGAAGTCCAGCCCAACTTGACAACTGGGTACCAGTGAGAAACTGCTGATTTAAGAAAAATAAAATGCTCTGGATTCCACCCTCAGCACCGCAAATCAACCAACGTAAATAAAATAAAATCAGGTCTGAAGAGCCACTCACTGCCTCTGCCCTGTGGCAGAGGCTTTCCCTGCCACCTACACACACAACCATGGAGTTCAGATTTTAGAGAATGCTGTCAGTACCCTTAGGGTCCCTCCAGTGCCCAGTGGGGTTTGTTTTCACAGGAGGGCGCTGTGGGCACAGGGGCCCTATTCAGTGGAGGGCAGTGCTCTGGGTCGGGGCCCCATCTGCCTCATAACTGCTGAGTGCCTGCTGCTCTGTTCTAGGTGCTGGAGACGCGGCAGGGAATGGCGGAGTGTGCCTGGAAGTTGTGACGGCAGGTGACAAGCCAGTCACCAAGCAACCGTGTGTGCGGTCCCTGCGGATGGTCTGTTGAGTGTGTGTGTGCATGGGGCCAGGTATATGATCAGATAGCACCACTGGGCAGTGCTTCTCTGACCCTGCACTCTGACCCAACAGGCACATACAGAGGATGTATAGAATCAATGGCGAAGGGGAGCTTGGGGCAGCGGGCAGATGTGGCATGGACATCTCCACTTGCAACTGAGAGATGCATGGCCTTATTCCTTTAGCACTTGCTGTCACCATGCTGGTACCCAAGAGCAAGGCAAGCAAGCCTCGGATAGAGCCATACTACCCACCTCCCCAGCCCCTCCGCTGGCTTTTATTGTACAGAATCCCAGCACTTGGGAACCCAGCCATTTACTAGTCTCTTCTTGATGACACGAATACTATGCTTTTATCAGACCACACTGGATACCAGGCCTGTTGGTCCATGCATTTAGTTTCAGCACCTTGAAGATGGCATTCAAGGCCAGCTTGGGATACATAATGAGGATTTCAAAAACCATAAAACAAGCCAAATCTAGTGGCACAGTCCTGACATCTTAGGTTCCCAAATAGGCGAGAGGAGGATGAAAGTCTTGCAGTGTGCCTAGGTCATAGAGTAGGTTCAAGGCCAGCCTGGGCAACTGAATGAAAACCTGTCTCAGATTCATAAGTGAAAAGAAGGCTGGGGTGTGGCCCATTGGTAGAGCACCTGCCTAGAATCCCCCAGTGTGTTTGGGGGGCTCTGAGAAGAACCCAGCCTTGAGGCATTGTAAAACACTGTGGCTCTCACTTCTGAAAAGAAAGCAGGTGGAGGCCACGGTGGGGGGAAAGGGCTTGCTATACAGGCGGGAGGACCACTGTTGGCGCTCCAGCGCCAGCGGGGAAGACAGGCATGGGGTGTACATCTGTACCCCAGCGCTGGGAGGAAGGCTGGAGGATCCCTGAGCTGAGTGATATGTGCCCTCCAGTTCAGAGAAAGCCCACTTCAGAGAAACAATGGTGAGTGATTGTGGAAGACACCTGACACTACACACACACACACACACACACACACATACACACACATACACACACACACATACACACACACACACACACACACACACACACACACACACACACGAAAGCAGAGGACCCCCTGTTAGACAGGCAGGACCCTGAGTATGTGTTGGGATGTCGGCTTGGGAACTCCAGACAGGAAGGAGAGCTATCTGAGCCTGTGGGACTGCGCGTAGCTTTTGTCTCTGTATGTTTATCTAAGTGTATTTTCTCGTTAGGAAAACTAGAAAATTAATTTGTATTCATTCTGTAATAAATAATTAAAAGACACATTTACATAAGCCCAGAAAGGTATGAAAACAAATGTAAACAGGAGTTATTTATATCTGGGTGGTGGGATGTGATGATTTTTTTAAAATATGGTTAATTAAAACAGTTACTTTTTTCTTTTGTTGTATGCTGGTTCGTTGGTTGGATTTGACACATAGTCTCTCCGTGGGCTAGGCTGGCCTGGAACTCACTATGTGGTTCAGGGTGGCTTTCACCTGGCATCATAGGTGCACAGCCCCATCCAAGCCAGCATTACAATTCTTGCTCCTGCCACCTGGAAGGCCGGCCCTTGAGAGCGGCTAGGCTCACAGGACTTTCTGCTTTGGATTTCAGCTTTTAAGGCAGACCACTAGCCAGTGGAATGCAGAGCCCCTAACTGGTGACAGATGAGAGTGTTCTGATTTCTATTACGATGTCTCATCCTTTGATGATGTCCATTCTGTGGCAGGAGGTCTGCCCTAGTGAGGGGCATAGACAGCCCAGCAGTTAGAGGGCAGGCACAGACTGCAAGGGAACAAACTGGCAGAAATAGTGACTTATAGCCATTCAAGGAGGCAGCTGGTGAGGTGGACTTGGAGCACATAGTCACAGCCCCAAAAGCGGTGGTGGTGCTGGGTCTCAAGTTTCTCTGGTTCACCCATCCCTGCTTCCCAGCCACTCAGAAAGGGCCTGTCCCCACCAGCCCTCCCCCAGGGTTTCCATTCTTCCCAGAGTCTGACTCTCCAGGGGAGTTATGTGGGGCCGCTGACCCCTCTGCTGAAGATGGACTGTCTGGGACCTTCTGTGAGGGGGCCCTCCTCTCTTCTAGCACACAGGAGGGTGGAGCAAGAGCGTCACTGCAAGTTGGGGACAATCTGAGCTACAGAGCAGGCTTAAGGTCAGCCTGAGCTATGGAAAGTTTCAAACCAGTTGGAGATAGAGTGAGACCCCAACCTTATCTCAAGCAAGCAAGCAAGCAAAGCAATAATAAGAGAAAAACAAAACCCAAGAAACAACCAACAACAGAGTCCTCACTCGGGTGAGCTTGGTGTCTAATAACAGCTGCAGACATTTGGAAACAGTGGCCAGGGCACTGCTGAGCATCCTGCAGCACTCAGGACAGCTCCACCTCAGCCTGAGGTGGGAGGCAGCTCCCAACAGCCGGCTTGGTTACCAGCACAGCCCCAGCCTCACCGCATGGGGCAGGCTGTGCACCAAAGACAGCTAAAGTCACTTGCAGCCCCTACTAACTACTATGTCAGTGCCAGCCTCGGGCCCTTGGTCCCCATCATTCAATCATCTAGCTCCCCAGGACCCACTTTCTAGAAGAAGGCACCGAGGCTTGATGGGAGTTGCCATCACAGGCCAACAACAGCGAGGGTGAGGTGGTAGGACCTCGCCTGGCCACCTCAAGGCACCCTGTCCTGTGGTGTGAGGGCGTGGCAGGCACCCCAGGAAAATGCACACAGCCTGCGTGGAAATACATCGCAAAGGTGGGCAGGACGACGACGCGAGGAGCTGGTGCGCAGGCGCCAGGAACTCCAGGTTGAGAGGGATCAGGAGGGAGGCAGAGGCTTACACCCTTTGTGCCCTGACCCACGGTCCAACCAGCGATGGAGGCGGACTCACCTGGATGCTGTTCTCTTGCAGGTTCAGGTAGCGGGTGTTGACAGGGATGCTGGCAGGCACCTCCGCCAGCTCCCTCCGTGTGCAGATCACCCTGCTGGCCTGGTTGCTGCAGGAGCAGGCTGCCGGGCAGGAGGTGGCTGGCGGGGACCCTCCTCCAGCAGCTGCGGTCACGGCCACACCGCCCCCACCGGCTCCCAGGGGTGGGGAAAAGAGCCACAGGAGCAGGAGAGCCCCGTGGGGCCAGGACATCCTACCAGGCAGCAGCAGGGGACACAGGGAACCACGGGTGTGGGCTTGCGCCATTCTCAATGTTCATACTCCGAGGGCACGCTGGGGGGCTGTGGGAGGAGAGAAGATGTTGGCCATTAAGTGTCAGGGACTCAGGTTGCTCGAAACTCTGCCAGAAGCCCCCAGCCCTGCCCAGAACCAAAGATACAGGGACCTGGTCTGTCTGTGCTGGGCCCATCTTCTCCTGGGCCATTCTACAGAAAGAATAACTGAGGCCAACAGAGAACATTTGCACCCAAGGTCACTTGATCAGTAAATGGCAAAGTCAGCTAGATTGAATCTTAGATGTTGCCAAGCCTGGGGGTGCAGAGCTGCTTTCTCAGGGGCTCAGGAGGTGAGGCAGGAACACTGAAAGTTCTAGACTAGCCTGAGCTAGAGAGTAAATCCAAGGCCAGCCTGGGCACCACTGTGAGACCTTGTTCAAACCAAAAAGATGACATGAAGCTGAGTGGAGAGCACATTCCCAGTGTCCAAGCCCTTGGCCCCATCCCCAAAGCTTATTTTTTAAAAAATTGTCTTTGCATTGATTTAAGTTAAACAGGTAAGTATGTAGGGATGGAGGGACAGACAGAGGCAAAAGCTCTGCCAGGGTGAAGCGCAAGGCTGACCAACTCCCATCACACCCAGGCACACCCCTGGGAGGCAGCCTCCCACCTCTCTGCCCCTCCCCTAATATCTCCTCCCAGGTGTGACAGCACCAGCCACAGGGCCCAGCTCTGGATTCCCTCCTTCCCACCCCTGTACCATCCGTCACTCCTCTCAGCCCCTGTCCTGTCCTAGACATAGAGGAGAGGTAACCGAGAGAGGTCAGGAGGTGGCTGGGTTCTGGGAGGAGGTGGCCCTGTGGCAGCACAGTTGGAGACCACGGGCAGTCTTAAGATTGCAGGTGCTCCGAGGGAACAGCCTATGGCGGGATCTGTGCCAGCAACTGTCGCAGGATGGAGGCCGAGGGAGCTGACCGAGTGGGAACGGGCAGAAGGGACCTCCATGTTTGTCAGTTGTCACTGCCCCCATCCAACCTGTCCCCTGCTTTCCCTAGCCTCGGGGGGGGGGGGGGGAGGGAGGGACGCAGACTAACCAAATGGCGCGCAGGAAGGACGGTACCTGCAGCCAGCACAGCAGGCGCCCTTTCTATGCATCAGCCGCTCCTGCCTGTGGAAGGCAGAAGCTGCTAGATTGTGTGCCAGGCCATCTCAGGGCCCACTGGGTGGCAGAGGGGGGTTTGCCTCTGCCTTCCAATGTCCCCCTCCACACAGTGTCCCCGAGTGCTCACACACATAGAAAGTCCCGTGAGACAGGAAGGGGGTCCCCATAAACACGATACCCACCCACTCATACAAACAGCAGGGCCAGACACACCCTCGCACATGGCCTCTCCAATCCATGGACACAGGGCTGCCCCCCCACGCAGGTGTGCATGAGTGCGCGCACGCGCACGTACACACACACACACACACACACACACACACACACACACACACATTCCTGCAGCCTCCAAGATTTTAACCCAGATAGAAATATGTGTGCCGCTGTGTGTTTGAGCAAATGTGTGAGGGCAGGAAATGGAGACAGAGATGGAGACAGAAAGACAACGAGAGATAGAGAGAGACAGACAAAAGGACAGGCAAAAACCGGGACAGAGATAGGCAGAGAGAGACCATGACAGAGACTGGACAGAGAGCAGAAACAGAGAATTAGACAAAAAGAGAGACAGATGGAGAGATGGACAGAGAGACTGAGCTGAGATAGCCCGACAGAGACACACGGCCCCCCTGCCTCAGGGCTGGTCACCAGGCCCTGCCTGCACTGGCCTGTCTCAGCAGGAGCTGTGGGGTCTTTGTTCCCACACGTGTGGTCAGTGAGTTTTCTCCTCAGTCCACCCTGGGTCTACTGTCCCCACTTCTTGAGACTCTGCTATGACCAGCCCCTACCCTCTAAGCCAAGGAGCTGGTGCGGTGCTCACTGAGCCCACCATCCCCCAGGCCAGCACCCGGGTCTCCTCCCCCACCGAGACTTCTGCATCAGCTCCCTCCTTCTCCTTCCGCCTCTCCTGCCACCACCTCCTTGCCCTTGTCTCCCTGCTCCTAGAGAAAACACACTGAGGGACACTCACCCTGGTGGCTTGGCTTCCGACGGCCTTCTCTCTGTGCCCCAGGCCCCCCCTCCGCATGTCTGCAGTTACCCCGAGGCCACCCCAGCTTCCTATTGCTTCCCGTTGAGCTTGTGCTGGGGGGGGGCGCAGGGGCTTTTTGGGTCTCCCTGCACCCCCCCCTCGTCTGTCGCCCTTCCCACCCTCTAGGGGAGCCTGGCCTTCTTCTCTTGACCACCACACTAGCAAGCCCTTGCCTCCTCCGGTCCTGTACCCCCACCTAGTCCACCCCCCACAGCAGCTTCCTTTCTCTCCACTCGCAGACCCAGCCGTGGCCCCTCTCCCCAGCACCCCAACTCTGCCTTGCCTCCCCGAGGACCTCCAGACCCCTTGTCTGTCTATCCTCCTCCTCCTCCACTGCCCCGTCACCCTGTCATTGCTGGGAGCCTGGCTCGGTCAGGTTCCTACAGTCTGTCTGTCCTGTCCCTCTCCCAGCTCTGCTTCTCTCCCTTTCTCTGCGATTACGATTTCTAGTCACACGGCAGTGCAGAGCCCAGCTCGTTCCCTCCCCGCCCCCTCCCTCCTTCTTTCTCTCCTTCCAGCGGGGAGGGCGCTCCCTCCCTCTTTCCCTCCACCCTCACTCAACTCCCCCCTCCCGGCTAGCTCAGCCAGGGGGTGGCCTCCCCCTCCCCCGTTAATCAAAGGCTCCGTTATCTAATTAACCCGTTGGTTCTGGGCAGTCAGGGAAGGTCGGGGGAAGCGGGGGAGGAAGGTTGGCGGCTGTGCTGCCAGGGGAGAGGGCTTTGGACTGTGCCAAGCTAGAGCCTCGTGGCACACACACACAGCAGCCTCAGCTGCAGAACCAGGCTGGGCCGCATGGACTCCATGCCACTGGACCAAGATGTCCCTCCTGCATCCTCAGGATCCATCCTGGGTTTAGGCACCCATGGGTCTGCTCTAGGACCCCCACTTCCTCATACAGTCACTGATTCGACCCCATTTCAATATATTACTCAATCTATGCCAGTCAACTTAGGCCCATATTACCACTGCCCTGTCTTTCACTTGGGGCCAGCACTCATTCTTGCCACAAAGAAAGCTACCCCCTGGTGCTCCCCACCCTACCCCACCTCATCTACAGCCTAACCACCACCTCCTGGTGCCCTCTGCAGAACAGGCTGGGAAGCTGCTGCTTATCTGCTTCATGTGTGTCTTCATCTATCCATCCTTCCTTCCACTCTCCACACTACCACCCACCCACCCACTCCCTCATCTGTGGATCCATCCATCCCATCCACACACCACACGCTCCTCACCTGTCCATCATTCCATCCACTCTCTGTATATCTATCCTTCTATCCACCTGTCTATTCCTTCCTCTGTCCATCCATCATCTATCCGTAAAATCACTTATCTCTATATCCATTCATCCATCCCTTTAGCTATCTTTCCATTCTTTATCCATTTATTTGTTCATCCATGCATTTATATCTCTCTAACCATCCCTATATGCGCCTATTCATCTATTTCCCATCCATCCATCCATCCATCCATCCATCCATCCACCCATCCATCCATCCTTTTGTCTCTGCCTGTCTATCGCCCCTCCATTTCCCCATCCTCTATCTAAAACCTGTTTCTGAAGCCCCCACTATGTGCCAGGCACTGAATCACATGCCAACAAATGCTTATGCATGGGTACAAGGCTCAGCAAACGGAAGTAGTGCCACTTAGAGCTCTGGGAAAGGGCTCTGGGCTGGATCCCCGAATCTGCCTTTTCTTCCATCTGGCCTCAGTTTCTGAGTTGTGGTGTCCTCCACTGTGAGGATGCTAACACAGGTGCCAATACAGGTCACCTCCTGGAGTGGCTGCAGCTGGGAAGAGTGGTGTACCAACCATAGGCTTTCCTGTCTCCACACAAGAAAGCTCACGCTACAACTCAGCTCATGCGCAGCTAGCTCCTGAGATGACCACCACCTCGATCTTCCTGGACTTCTGTTGTCCTCCACACTGTGTCGGCTCCACAGGTGGCCAGAGGGACCCTGTTAACACAGCAGCCAGATCCCACCCTGTGCTGCTTAGGGCTCTCCGGCAACTCCTGAATCATACAGATAAAGGTGAAGAGCCCACTCCTCAGTCTGCCTCTGCTCCGATTTCACTAGGAGGGCTGAGCACCAGCCTGGTGGTCAGGGTCGGCTCTGTGGCTGCTCTTCATCCTGCCTGCACCCTCTTCTTCCCCCCTCTGTAAGCTGCCATGTAACCTCTCAGACCACATCTACTGGAAAACGCATTCACCGAGAGTGGCGGCTACATCTGCTTTGGTCTCTGGTTTTGAGACCTGTGACGGAGCCTGGTATGCTCAGCAAGCGCCAGGTGAGAGAAGGGATGGACACGTTGCCATGGACACTTGCTGTGCACATTTTCTGAGGGGTTATATCTCTGCTTCTTGTCATAGACACACCTGCCAATCAGTCCAGGTACACTGTAAGAGCTGCTCAAGTCAGACACACCAGCCCGGGACATCCTTCCCCTTGAGGTCTTCACCTGTCCACAGGAGGTCACTGCCTTTGGCTGAACACCTGTGTCCCATGTCGCCTTCCTTCCCTCCCTGCCACAGTGCCATCTGGTTTGCTAGATCCCAATACATTTCTATGTGACTCTCCAAATAACTTGTAACTAGGGAGTCTTGTCCTTGCTTGGAACCAGAACCTGCCCATGGAGCTCCTTGCTGACCAAACTAGAGCAGTTGGAGCACAGGCTAGCTGCTTTTTCTGAGTGTGCACCAGAGCTAGTTCCAGGCACAGGCTCACAGCACACAGCAGCACCCCCAGGGTTCATTACCGGCACAGACACCACACCCTTCTGCGGTGTTTCTTGAGGAAAAAGCTGTTCTCTGGGCAGCAGCCCTCTCAGAACTGCTGGCATCCCCATTTCATAAACAGAGAAATTGAGGCCCGGATAGGTCTAGACACTGGCTCAACGTTGACTATAAAGTTAAAAAAGAAGCTAGGCACGGAGGCACAGGCTTGTGATCCTAGCTATGCAGAGGCTGAGTAGGAGAATGGCAAGTTCAAGGCCAGCCTGGGCAACTTAATGAGATTCTGCCTTTAAAGAAAAAAAAGAGGGCTGGGGGGCGTAGCTCAGCAGTAAAGTACCTGCCTAGAATTCACCAGCAATGGATTGGGGGTGTGGCTCAGTGGTAGAGCTCCTGCCTAGACTGCAAAAAGTCCAAGGTTCCATTTCAAGTACTGCCAATGCGTGCGCGCGCGCTCACGCGCGCACACACACACACACACACACACATCTGGGATGAAAGTTCCATGGGTAACGTGCTTGTTGAGTTCCGTTGCCAGATCCATGTAAAGAAGTTAGACTTGGTGATGTGTTTGTAACCCCAGGACTGAGAGGGTGGAGCCAGGATCCTTGGGCTTGCAGTCAGCCAGTCTAGCCAAATAGCTGAGTTCCAGACCAGTGAAAGACCTTGCTTGCTTTAAAACAAGGTGTATGAAAAAACAAAACCACAACAAGGTGTATGAGGTTGATGAGGTGGCGTAGTGGGTAAAGCTGCCTGCAACCTGCAGCCTGCAGCTTGCCTGAGAATCTGAGCTTGATGGAGGGGGACAGACTTCTGCAAGCTGTCCTCTGACTGCATTTGTGCGCGCGCGCGCGCGCACACACACACACACACACACACACACACACACACACACTGATAAACAAATGTTTTTTAAAAAAAGGAAAACCAAAAACCAAACCAAAACTATAAAAAACTAAATCCACAGTGCGGATCTGAGGAACACTGAGGCTGACCCCTGGCTTTCACAGGTTCTCTCTCTCTCTCTCTCTCTCTCTCTCTCTCTCTCTCTCTCTCTCTCTCTCTCTCTCTCTCTCTCTCTGTCACACACACACACACACACACACACACACACGGCATCCAGGTTGTCCCAGAGTCCACCTACTTGGCTGGGCTGGCTTACTGACAAGCCCACGGATCCTCCGGGAGTCATAGGATTCCAGAAACCACAGTGGTAAGTCCCACAGAGGTCACTGGGGTATAAGCCAGCCAAGGAGTCAAGCAGTAGCCAGCTACAACCCTCTCCATCCTTTTTAGGCCCAGGGTGCCCAGCACAGCCCGTGGGGGTCAGCCATGGTCCCACTTACGGTCTCAGGTGATACAGACTCGGAGGGTCTGAGACACTGGCTATGGCCAGGCAGGACTGTGACTAGGGACCCTGCCCTGGCCAGGCCTTGAATGGGCAGAGCCTGAGGAACAGAGAAGTCAGACAGCTGAGCAGGATGGAATGGGGCCGAGGACAGAGACTAGAGATGCCTAGAGTCAGGTGCTCAAACAAGGTGCTAAGCCCTCATCGACACTGCTGCCGCCCAGCCCAGCTCAGGGATATGTCTTGGGCACAGTGCCTGAGAGGATTCAGGCAGATGGCAGATCGGAACTTGGGGGCCCAGGAGAGGTGGGGTGAGGAGAAAAGGGAGGCAGAAAGCACCTGTCAGCCACACTCCGGTGCCCAAGTCAGGTGAAGACAAGAGAAGAAACTGCAGTATGGGAACAAGAGGGGTGGAGGTCAGAGCTAAAGGAACACTTCCCCACTCTGACAGGTGGGCGGAGAGGTGGCAAAGCCTGGACTGCAGAACACATCTTCCTAGACAGCAGTCATAAGCAAGGCTGGGGGAGGGGCAGAGGCATAGGCTCAGGGCGGGAGGAAATAAATGCAGACCTGTCCCTCAGCCACTGCGTGTCCCTGTCCCCAGGGCTCTCACAATAGGAGTGAACACACAGCCCTGAGCATTGATGTCCTAGCTGGAGCAAAGGATCCCTGAGAACAGGGCAGAGCAGAGTCCTGGGTGCCCAGGGCCACTCCGGTGTCCCCAACACCGCTAGTGTCCCCAGCACACAGTGATGGCCTGTCTTCCCCTCAGATAACCATGGCAATGGGCCTGGCTTTGCCCTGCCTTCTCCCTGCCTTGGGCTGTGACCTCCCCCAGCTCTGCAGTCTGTTCTGATTTCCTGGTCTCTCATCTGTCTGACTTCTGCGAGTAGGTAACAGGGAGCAGATCCCTGACCTCTACTCTCATGCTGGCATCTGGGTTCACACCACTGAGCACACAGGGCAGAAGTACACCACACTGACTCACATGAGAGTATGAGCCAGGGTGGGGTCAAGAGTGTGCAGGAGTCTCCTCCAGTCAGTTAGGGCTGTCACCACAGAAGCCCAGAGACCCAGGGCACAAGCCAGGAGGCGGTGACAGGAGGGCATGTCAGGTGGAGGGACCCAGGCGTGCAGAGGGACATGGTGTGTGTGTGTTGTTCTGTGGAGCCCAGCTCAGGTGCAGAGGTAATGAAGGAGGTGGAGGTGCTAGCTTCCTTCATCTCAAGCAGGCTACTGGGAACAGTTACAGAAAGGGACAGGTAACTGAGGCCTGGGGGACATCTCTTCTGCCTAGAAGTCAGAGCTGAGGCGACAGGAGGGTGAAGGGCGAAGAGACAGTAAACAGGCAAAACCATCAGAACCAAGAGGCAGAAGAGGTGAGGAACAGGAGAACCATCAGGGATGTGCAAGGGTAGAGACATATCCATAGGCCCAGCCTTTGCTGCACTGGGCAGTTGGGACATATAGCCCAGCAGAGGCAAGAGACTCAGAAAAGGAAGGTGAAGCCTGAGTTTGTTGGTTCAAACCTGACCTTAGCACTCAGGAGATGGAGGCAGGAGGATTTCTCTGAGTTCCAGGCCAATCTTGGTTGTATAGCAAGATCCTGTCTCAACCCTTTAAATAAGAAACAACAAACAAACAAACAAACAGGCTGGGGGTGTGGCTCGGTTGGAGGGCGCTTACCTAGTAATCAGGAGCCAGTCTGTCCCAACTGAGTAAACCACGCGGGGCGCCTCTCATCCTAGCTCGGGAAGGAGAGGCTCAAAGGTCAGGAGTTCAAGGTCATTCTTAGCTCTACAGGGAGTGTAAAGCCAGTGTGGATTGCATGAGACCCTGCCTGAAAATAACAGCAAAAAGAAAAAAATGTGGCAGGCTCTTGCCCTGGGCCGTCATCAATCTGGCCTTGCTGTCCCTCCCCCATTGCCTCTCCTGGGCACAAACGAGCAGTTCCATGTGACAGAGCTGGAGGTTAGGGATGGGGACTCAGCAGCAAGGCAGGAACCTACCAACTAAGGAACAGGGCAACTATAAAAATTCTATCACGGCCCTGTCCCACAGAGTTCTGGGGTAACAGAAATGTCCCAGCTCCATGATGGAACCCAGGGGCCACCAACAACAGCTGGCCACTGTGACTGCAGGCTGAGCTTCAGTTTGAAATTCTCCTGCCTCAGCCTTCTGTGTGCCATAATGATGGGCATATGCTACCACACCCAGCCTGAGTTTGTCATCCTTCTGAGGAGGATTTAAGAGTCAGTGGCCACATGTGGTACCAGGAAAGATGGCTTGGTGTGGCCGACCATGGCAGAAGCCATCTCTATTTCAATTCCCATAGCATGGTGGGACATGGTCTCCTATAGGGCTCTTAGGGGTAGATCTCGTCCTAATAGAAGCCCATGCGGCAGAGCCCAGTTTGCTGTCATTCTGAAGCCTGGTGTGGTCAGTATGTATGTGGACACCCCAACACAAGCGGGTCAATATGTATGAGGACACCCACACACAATCAAGGCTTCCAGACCCCTCTTCCTGTGATAGAGAGGAAATGGTTACACCTGAAACCTGGCAGGAAAGGTCACTGAAGCATGGTTATTGCTGAGGCCTGAGCAGGTGGCCTGGACAGTCTCGAGAAGGCTACTGGACCAGTTTCTGGGTTATGCGCTCGTATTTTCTGTGGAGTGAGGTGCCTAGCAGCTGTGCCCAGCAGCTTACTGTGCTGCTCCATACCTTGTCATCTCAACGTTTGACAAACATGGACAACAGGACTGTCGGGTTTGAGTCAAACTTGTCTCAAAGAGAAAGACAAGACCAGAGACAGCAGTGACAGTCAGGAAAGTCCTGAAGTCATGAGAGCCACAGCAGACTTTTCCAGACACACATGAGCATCCCAACTGCCTGGGGCTCCTCCATGTAGGCTCTAAGGATGAGGGTTCTGTGTTTCCTAAAATGACAGCCAGGGGCCATCAGTATCCCACACCCCCACTATCCACGCCTGTGAGAGGAAGAATGAAGCCCCCACCCCCTGTCCAGGGCAACGGGAGGCTGTGGCTCAGTGTAGACTGTGTTTGAACTTAACCTGCCACCATGTGTCTTTGGAAAGGGGTGGACCAAGGCCTTACCTGTTCACAGGGGACATCCTATTTCTTCAGTGGGCTCCTGATAAAACCTGTTTGTAAATAAACACCTTCCTCCAACTCTCAGACTGTCTCCTGGGAGGGAGAGGGGGTGTGTGGGAGCCCGATGGAGCCCAGACTTAGTCTCTAGCTCCTTAGTGACCCCTCCCTGACAGTCTATAAAGATGACACTGTTTGGTGGACATTCAAGACGACAGGCACAGTGCAGGCCCTCGATGATAGCTTCATTCAAACGTACCATTCATATCTATTTTTTTATTTAGGTTTTTCTGAGACAAGGTCTCACTACGTGACCCAGGCTGACCTGAAGCTCAAGGCAACCTTCCTGCCTTACAGTCTTGGGAAAGTGAAGACTCTCGCTGGGGAGAAACACAAGCTTTCCCTCAATCCGTGACTCAGCCCTTGGCCCGTAGGTAATTCCATTATTTCTGAATGATCAGAACTGTCCATTTGTTGGAGAGTGGATCCCCTGGAACACAGTCCAGGTCTCCTTCCTACAAGAGACCCCCAACACACAGATTGTCAAAGCCCAAATCTCCACCACCACAATCAGCTGGAGCACCCAGCCCTCCCACGGTTTATGGGCATGAGCAAGCATGAGAGACAGAGCCCCAAAGTATGAGACCTTTCTGTTGTTGTTTTAAGCATTGAGGATTGGGGCTGGCGAGGTGGCTTAGCAGGCTTAGCCATACCTGAGGAACTGAGTTCCATCCTGGAGCCCATGAGGTGAAAGGAAAGAAAAGACACACACCAGCTGTCTTTGACCTCTACACGGACAATCCCAGTAGCTAAATACATATAATTGTTAAAAATAATAAAGTATTAAGAGGCTGGAGAAATGGGTTCATTGGTTAAGAGTTATTGCTGCTTTTGAAATGGACCCAGGTTCAGTTCCCAGCACCCCTAGAGCAGTTCCCAGCCATCTGTAAATCAGTTCCTGAGATCTAATGCCCTTTTCTGACTCCTTGGGCACCAGATAGGAATGTGGTACATACATGCAGACAAAACATACACACATGAATCTTTAAAAAGTATTAAGCACTAAGAACTGACCTCAGGGCTTCTTGCCTATAGGCAAGCATTTTACTACTAAGCCACACCTCCAGCTTCACTCACTGGTAGATTCTAGACAGGTATTCCACTGTTGAGTCATGCCTCCACTAGGAGATTTTAGGTAGGCACTCTTACCACTGAGCCACACCCTGCCCCACACTGGGGGATTCTAGGCAGGGGCTCTGCCATGAAGCGACACCCCAGCCCCTAACTAGGGAATTCTAGGCAATGGCTCTACCATGAAGCCAAGCCCTCAGGACCTCTTTTTCTTTCTTTTTTTTTTTTTGTTTGACCTCTGAGCTATGCCCCAGTCCTCTTTTTAATTTTTTTCTGGATTAATTTTTACTGTTTTGTTTTGCCCACATGTATGTCTGTGCACTACACTCATGCTTGGTGCCCAAGGTGGTGGTAAGCCTCAACGTGAGTGCTGGGAATCAAATCCAGGTCCTTTGCAAACACAAGACATGCTCTTAACCACAGTGCCAACTCTGCAGCTCAAAGAAGGGGATATATTTGTTTTGTTTTGGTTTTAGTTTTGGAGACAGGGTTTCTCTTATGCAGCCAGGCTGGCCTCAAACTCAGAGATCTTCCTGCCTCTGTTTCCCACGTGCTGGGATTAAAGGGTGCATCACTGTCTGTTCAGCCCTTCACCCCATTTTTATTATCTTGAGACAGGGTCTTGCTAAGTTGTCTAGACTAGCTTTGAATTTGTCAGCCTCCTCCCTTAGCCTCCCAAGTGGCTGAGATGACCGGTCAGTGGCACAAGGTCAGGGTAAGATTCTTTTTTTTTTTTTTTAAAGGAAATAAATTTTATACATATCCAAGTATGTAGAAATACATACTTGGAGCCTCACAGATTCTGAAGGGACAGGGTAAGATTCTTAATGTCTTTTTAGAAGTCCAAATGTCCACGGCTTTCCCAACTCTGGGCCTCTGATCTGCTGTGTAAAGCAGTGGTTGCTGCTGGACATGGCAGTCTACAGGATGAGGGAGGCCACTGGGAGAAGGTACCTCATGTGTATGGGCTCCAGTTTCTCCTGTCAGACTTGACGTGATGGCAGTGTCTCCCTGCTAGGGTTACTACAAGAAGTGGAGGGAATCCCCATGAATCTTGGCACAGGGCTGGCTCTGGAGGCTGCTATGACTACACCAGGCTCCTGTCCTAGCCAGGCAAGAGCAGGCCAGCTTCCTTCTGCACCTCCCCCAGCGCCCCCATGGAGCTTCCCACTTTCCCCGCAGAGTCTAGACAAGAACTCCCTCAGGGACTAAGCTCACCAAGCTGGGACCTTGCTGCTGCCCCAGCTCCTCACAGCTCTGGGATGGGCTCCTGCCTGCCCTCTACCACAGCCCTCCCTGTCCATCTCTAGGTCTTTGCATCCCTTTCATCCCCACCTACCATGACAACAGTGTGTTTCCAGGCAACAAGGGGCATCCTGCCACTGTAGTTAACTCTCTTGCCATCCTCTGTCTGGCAAACCACCCTAGCTTCAGGACCAGGAAAAGGAAGGCAAAAGGCTTCTTCTCAGCAGGGAGGGAGAATCCTGAAGCTTCAACCTAAGCATATGTTTCCAATAAGGCTCCAGAGAGAACATGGATGAACTAGTACTGGCTGGTCATGGTCACCCCAGCAAAGGGCCCAGCATCTGCCCCCTGACCTAGTGGTGAGACCAAGTGACAATCTTCCGGTGTCCCCAGGACTCCTGTTCTCCAATCCCACTCAAAGATACAGTTGCCACCACCACCCCCCCGCCCGGGAAGCCTAGCATGCCACTGGCGTGAGCTGACACAGGGAATGGGATTGTTGGGTGTGCGGCTGGTGCCCTAGTGACAGTCAGTGGAAGAAGGCAGATCATACATGACATGGTAGCTTCTTGCAGGGCTCCAGGTAGATCCTAACCTTGGGAACCTGCACGTGGGCACTTCTTCAGTTAAGGGACTCTTCCTGTCCTTGGCATAGGAGGTGGCAGCTTCTTTCTCTGCCCCATCACTTCCCTCTCTTGCTCTTTAAACACCTGTATTTTGGGGGATAGAGTCTCACTATATAGTCCTGCCTGGCTTGTCATAGACTGTTGAATGTTGGAATCATACGTGCACCACCCTCCTGACCTCAGGGACAAGTCAGGGACTTGGGAGACCCAGGAAAGGAAGCAGAAGTGGGGGTTGGAACTCCCAGTGCTGGCACCAGAAAAGGCTGACAGGTATCCAGGAAGGTGCCAGCCCCTGGAAAGCACAGATAGATGGAGGCAAGGTGACACCTAAAACCTAGCAGAGAAGACGGGGTGGTCACTGAGAAGATGGGGAGGTCACTGATGCTGGCGGAGGGGGCCCTGGCTGGAAAGCAGAGTCCAAGCCTGAGCCAGGGCACCCATGCAAGAGGCCACAAGAGCGTCCTCTGCAGCAGAGAAGCTTACACGTGGACTCTGATGGTGTGCCTGCACTCTGCCTGCCAGCTCTTAGGGGCCCTTGGAGCCTGAGGTCTCATTTCTACTGTCCTCTGGGGTGACAGATCTTGGCAGAGCTCCCTCCCAGCTTCTGGAGTTTTGAGGGGCACCTGCTGCTGGCTCGGTGACTCTGGTATCTCTCTAGCAGAGACACCCTTCCTTCAATTGCTCCACTGCCACAGTGTGGACAGTGGGGTCACTCATCTCTACCGTTACTGTGGGTGGGGCCAGCTTCAGGGCCTCCTTCTCTGTCTCTGAGAGGAACATGTGCACAGGAGGGCCTCTGCCTTTGTCCTTCCCTCCAGGGCTCTATGAGCACAGGATTCCAAGTATGGGGACTTCTTTCCTGGTGTGTGTGTGATGACTGCACACTTTCCTCTGGGCTGATTTGGACTTCTCTCTGCTTCTGGGTGGCAGAATGCTCTCTAGTTCTAGCAGAGGGGTTCATGGGTCTCAGACTCCCTGAGTCTGTGGTTCTTGGTCTCTTGTGCTGGCTCAGTGGGAATCTGTATCCCTTCCCATCTCCCAACTGAATTTTCCCATAAGGGAAATTAACCCTTTGTGGTGTGTGTGTGTGTGAGAGAGAGAGAGAGAGAGGGAGAGGGAGAGGGAGAGGGAGAGGGAGAGGGAGAGGGAGAGGGAGAGAGAGAGAGAGAGAGAGAGAGAGAGAGAGAGAGAGAGAGAGAGAGAGAGAGAGAGATTCCGTGCAATAAACTTGTTTGTGTGTCTGTATGGAAGTCATTCCTCACTCTGACTCTGACTCCCCATCTCTGTACTCCCTTTTGAATGTCTCCCAACAGTCTCTTTTTGGCTTCCCTCTTCTTCTGTGTGTATTTGAATAATCAGGTGGCGGAGGACCAGAAGGAATCAGAGAAGGCCCAGGGAGAGGAGGCGGCAGGTGGGAAGGGGAAGAGGAAGCCGAGAAGTGCAGCCATGAGCACCGAGAAGATGCTCCAAGGAGGGCAAGGAGGGAGACCCAGAAGGCAAAGGTCTTGGCGGGGAGGAGCCATGGGGAGGGGTGCTGACCGCTGCCTGGATCGGCTACTACCAGCTGCCACTGTAGCCCAGAGTTCCTGTCTGGCGCTGCGCGGCTGGACTTGGGATGTGAGGCGCATAGCAATGGGTGGTGTGGAGGGAGGTGCCGCAGCAGCTCCCAGCTGGGGAGGGGGCGAGGGGCACCCAGGCTCCTCTACTGCCCAGCTGGGGTGCTCCCCGGGAGGATTCCCCAGCCTAGGGAAAGTCACCCGAAGCTGCAGGTCAAGGAAGGGCCAGAGGTGGGAGTTCCTAGGGAGGAAAGGGTGCTCAAAAACATTGAGGGATTCAGAATCTAGCGGGGAGACTGGCTGGTCCCCTGGCCCAAGAGGTGAGTCGGGAGAAACTGAGCACGGAGACCTGGGAGGGATCCTGGACCGAGACTGAGCTTTTGGCCTAGGATTGACAGCTTGAAAGGAGAGGGTTCTGGAGAGAATATGAGGTCTAGGGGTGGGTGGGATCCGAGCACCCTGCCTGTGAGGAGACCGGAAGACAGACTTTTAGGGGAAGAAGGGTCACAGAACGGGGCTTCCAAAAGATCTGGGTTGAGGAGCCAGCCAGCAAGGTTAGAGCTTATGGCAAGTAGAAGAATGGGGCCTAGAGGAGCACAGGCCCAGCTGGGTCTCCAGGAAGGAGGGTGGAGGGACGCTGGTGGGTAGAGGGTCGGAGATGGGCCGGATAAGGGGAAGTTAGAAGGCCTCGGAAGAACAGGTGTGATGGAAGCCAGCAGTGCCTGGGGAGGCCCCCTCGAGAGAGAGAATAGCACCGAGCAAGCAAGGGTCCCAGGGAGACGTGTGCCAGGACCGCAGATTTGAGGACCGATGCCGGTCAAGGAAAAGGGGTTCCAGAGCGGAGGGAGGGGCAGACATGCAGTCAGAGGGAGGGGGATCGTTGATGGGGAGTGGGATCTGAGGCCGCCTCCCTCTCCAATCACCCCCTCTTGGCTTTCCCATGTTCACTTCCCAAACTCCCCGGTTCTCCCCGGTTGCCAAGGCAACCGCTCCTGCCAGGCACGGTCACCAAGGAAACCCCGTGCCCGCCTTTCCCCCTCCCCATCGCCCGCACGCCCCCCGGCGGCCGGGAGGAGGGCGTGGGGGAGCAGACTCCCGCCCCGGGCCGCAGCCGGGCAGCCAGCTGCGGTTGCCCAGCCTGGGGCGCCTGTCCAGGTCCCGGCCCGCATCCCGGGTCTGCATCTCCATCCCATCCGGCCCCATCCTGGATCCGCGTCCCTGTCCATCCCGGCTCCCTGTCTTGCCTCGACCCCGCGCGCTGCGCTTCGACTCACCGCGGGCTCCAGGCTCCCGGCGAGGGGCGGCATGCCCCGCGGGGTCCGCTCGGGGCGCGGGGCCTGGGCCGGGGGCGTCCTCGGGGTCGCGGCTCCGCCCCCGCCCGGCCCGCAGCCCGCCCGCGCTCCGCGCTCGCCGCCTGCCAGCCTGGCCGCCGCCCGCCTCCGCCGCGGCCCCGCCGCTCCCCCCACCCACCCCCCCAGGCCCCGGCCCGGCCCGGCCCCCGCTCGGACGGTGCGGCAGCCGCCGAGAGCAGCCGAGAGTCCCGTGGACGCGAGCGGAATACTGATGCTGGTGGGGAGCGGGAGGAGGAGGGAGGAGAAGGGAGGGCGACGAGGGGAGAGTGGCCGGGGAAGCTGGGGAGGGAGGGCAGAAGAGGCGGCGGGGAAGGGGGAGGGGGCACGGGGAGGGAGAGGGGAGAGGGAGGATGGAGGGAAGGGGAGCCAGAGCCGAGGGGGGGGGAGGGAGCAAAGGAAGAAGGGAGGGAGGAGGAGAGGGAAGGAGGAAGGAGAAGGGAGAGAAAGGGGAGTGGAGAAGAGAAGGGATTCTAGGGGAAGAGGGAAGGGAAGCAGCGGTGTGGTGGAGGGAAAAGGGAGCTGGGGCTCGAACTTGGAGAACTCCAAGACCTCCAAGGAACGGATGGGATGGAGGGGACCTGATGGGCGCTGCGGGGGTGGGGTGGGGAAGAGGGAGGCGGGAAATCTGGAGAGCAGTGGAGGAGACACGGTGTTTGGGGGTGGGGAGGCCGGGAAGGAATGGGGTGGGGGCAGAAGGAAAACCAAAGAAGTATTGGGAGAGGGTCGGGACAAAGTCCGAAGGCTGAGGGTTGAAGCTGGCTGTCACAGAGGCAGAAGGAAGTGGCCTGACAAGGCTGCCAGGAGAGAACTGAGGCAGGAGCAGCGGGTGGGTGGCGCAGAGGCCTGGAGGAGGCACTAGAGCAGGCGAGGCATTGGGAAGCCAGGACAAGGCGGAGCGTTTCTTGAACTCCTCATCTGATGAGAAGGATGGAGACTCAGCTCAGTCTTTATTCTAGGAAGGGCTTTGGAGAGAGTTTTTTTAGGGACGGGGGAGGAGGCCTGTCTTGGGCCAGGCGACCATGAGGGAGGGTCCTGAGCCCCTGCCCCAGACCTCCGCAGTGGCCCTGGGCGCCTGCCGAGTAGAGGCGAAGCCCAGCCCCTCCACACTCTCACCTCCCAGGTGCAGGCAGAGGGTGCTGGGACACACAGGGAGGTGTGAAGCTGGTGCCAGCCTAGGAGAGAGGGGGTGGGGTAGGATGCCTGGGAGAGGTCACAAGGACGTCATTCTTCTCCATCAGTGGATGTTGTCACCTGCTCCCTGCTCCCCCGCCCCTCTCCTCAAAGACTGGGCATTGAGGAAGGGGCTTGGGACAGAGGAACCCAGGAGGAATGAGAAGAGATAGTTTCTTCATTGCCAACCAGATACCCCCCACTCTACCAGTGTTAAAGGTAGGCAGGAGTTTTCCCTATCCTTGATTCCCATCCCCAAGGGGGGAAAATCCTGGCTACTAACTTAGGACAGGGAAGGCAGGAGAGAATGAAGATCCCTTCTCTCAGGCCAGGATCCTTCTCCAAACCCTCAGGGGGTCGAAGCAAGCAGCAGGGGGCTCAAGGCCAGCCCTTGGAGTTGGAAGGAAGGAGTCTCACAGACATTTGCTGAGAGCCCAAACCTGCTTGGGAGTGACCTAGAACTCACAGAGGGGGAGGTCATGGGTGGGTGCCATAGAAACAGCTGTGGTGGGTACTGGGGGACACACACAGGGGAAAACCAAAGAGAGAAGGGCTCAGTCAGAACCAGAGCCTACCTGGTGCCTGGCAGTGCCGACATCTGGTTAGGAGCCTGGATGAGGGATGCTTGGTGAGGCCAAGGGGAACCCTTGACTCCACAGACTCTCGCCTGTCTACTGGGGAGCAGAGCTTCCTGCTTTAGGGTCAACTGCTAGGAATGTGGGCTTGTGGAGGCTGAAGGCCTGCGGTTCCCTGTACACCTATCCAGTATCTGCAAGAGTGTCCTGGGCCCAAGCCAGAGTTCCCAGGGAAGCTTCTGGTTCTGGAATCTCAGGATTGCCTGTCTAGATAGAGGAGAGTGGCTCTCATTGCTAGAGGAGGCATGGGCAAGCCCCTGAACTTGGGCAGCTCACCCTCCAGGGAACAGGACAACTCCAGGCCTCTTCTAGAAGGTGCACAAACCATGACGAAAGCAGCAAGGAGGAAGAAGCTCATGGGGGAGCAAAGCTGAGGAGACTCACAGGCTGAGGAGGTGACCGCATCCAGGCCTGGATGCTGAGGAGGAAGTAGGAGTAGGCAGGAAGGGGCCATCAGATGATAGCAATGGCCGGGGGTGTCTTTCTGAAAGGATGAAAGGATGGAGACAAGAAAGGGCAGGACGAGCAGAGCAACTAGGACAGAGTCTAGACTTCGCAAATGTGATGCCGACTTCAGTGCCACCCAGGTCTGAGGATGGAGTCCGGTTAGACAAGCACAATGCCAACCTCTGTGCCACCAATCCCACCTCAGCTCCACCCTGATGCTTGAGGCTAACCTTCAGCCAAGGCTAGTCTTGATTAGTGGCAACCTTGAAACAGGGTCTCCTGTAGCCCAGGGTAGCCTCAAACTGAGACGTAGAGGAGGATGGCCTTGAATTTCTGATCCTCCTGCTTCCACTTTCTGAAGGCTGAATGACAGCCATGTGCCACCAGACCTGTTGCTGGGCATGGAGCCTAGGGTGGCAAGCGTTCTGGGCGTATGCTCTACTGACTGAGTCATAGCCTCAGTCCTTCACCAACGGCTTCAGCATGGCTTTGGACAGAGAACCTATGTCAGGTGAGTCTTACGGTTGGGGGTTTGAGAAGCCCCTCCCCCCCAAGGCTCATGCTTTGAACACTGGGTCCCCAGCTGGTGGCACTATTTTGATGGCCAGCAGAAGTGGGTCACTGGGGTTGGCCTTTGAAGGTCTGGCTTTCTGTTTCTCAGTCCCTGCCATGTGACTAGCTTCAGACTCCCACCTCAGTGTAGGTATCCTCTCCGAACAGAAAAGACCCTCAAGATCAGCACCCCCATGATGCACTGAAATCCCTCAGCATTAGCCCCCCTCCTCTCCAGGGTGCAATGCAAGTCCCCAACCCCAGCTCCCCCTAGGACTCACTGAAACCCTTGCAAACCATGAGAACCCCACACCCTCGTTGTCTGTCAGGTACTTTTGTTCCTGAACCATTAGAACAGCTATGTAGCAGGAGACAGTGGCAGCGATTCTTCAGGCCACAAACGCTTGAAGATACACACAATCTCAAAACACCAGGCTAGAGGGCTTCCAGAGGACTCAGTGCCTGCATCCTGCATTCGCTCCCAGGCCATGGAAAAGACACTGTGGTAGTGGGTGCAGCAGCAGTCCCAGCACTGAGCAGGACAACAGGAAGATCCTCAGGGCTGGCTGGGCAGCGGGTTCAGCTCTCTAGCCTCTCCACTTGCTGTGAGCCTGGTTTCTTCTAGAGGACTCTGTTCCCAGCACTCACATGGCAGTTTGTAACGTCTCTCACTCCAGAGTCAAGAGATTTTTTTTCTTTGTTTTTCGAAACAGGGTTTCTCTGTAGCTTTGGAGCCTGTTCTGGAACTTGCTCTGTAGACCAGGCTGGCCTCAAATTCACAGAGATCTGCTTGACTCTGCATCCCAAGTGCTGGAATTAAAGGTGTGTGCCACCACTGTCCAGCAGTCTCAAGACATTTAATGCTCTCTCTGCCTCTGAGGGCACCAGGCACTTATGTGGTGCATGTACGTACATACAGGCAAAACACTCATATATAAAATTTAGAAATTAAAAATAAAAGCAAAGAGCAACTGAGAAAGATATTTGACAATGACTTCTGGTTTCCACATGCACATGTACACAACTATAATACACACATACACAAGCATGCACACACACATACACACCTGTGAATATATGTACAAATACCCACACCTACATATATACATACACGCACCTGCATATGCATACACATTCACAAGCCTGTGCACACACACCTGCACCACATATGCACATGAACCTACCTGTACAATACATATCTGCACATACATGTGCACACACATACTTGCATGCATGCACATCTGAAATACACGTGTACATGCATATCCATGCAATAAACACCTGTACATATACATGCCTGCACATACATGTGCACTACACACATCCGCATAAACATATCTGTACATACATACATACAAGTATGTATGTGTGCACACACATATGCATGCACAAACATGTACACATTGTACACACACATGCACACGAACAAAAACACAACAAGGGCAAGGCAGCTCATAATGCCAGCCCTCATGAGGCTGAGGCAGGAGGTCCAGCCTGAGCTATGTATCAGGACCTGTCTCAAAATGCAATATCATAAAGGTATAGGGAGGGAAGGGAAGATGGTTCAGTGGGTAGAGGCTTTTGTCATCAAGCCTGGCGACCTGGGTTTGATTCGTGGAATCAACACGGTGAAGGGAGAGAACTGACTCCTAGACGTGGTCTCTGCCCTTTGTGTGTGCGCGTGTTGCACACACAATAAATAAATGCTCACCGGTGAACAGAAATCACATGACCTGTGAGCCAGTGGCCTGGGACCTTTCCACTGTGAGATCAGGAGGGGCTGCAGCTTTTGCTTCACTTGCTGGGCTGCTGTCCCGCGGGTCTTTGCCAGGTTCTGAGCGGATAGACTTTCTAGGGCTGCCATGCCAGGAGGAGGCTCAACCTCCAATAGAGAGGCCCCAAGACCTCAGCCCTTCCTTACTCCCGCCTCTTAGCACCCACCAAAGGACGTCAAGGATCAGAACTGCTCAGCTGAGCCCTTCCCTAACTCCTGACTTACAGAAAGCTTAAGAGAGAATGAAATGGTTTTGCTGTTTGAAACTGATAAGTCCTGGGGTGATTTGTTATACAGCGGTGGGGTACTACCGTAATGAGGGATAGGAAACACTCTAATTTTATCCTGGCCAATGGGAAGCCATTTTCAGGGAGTGCAAAGTGTGGCTGGAATGAGCTGGCGCACTGCCCTGAACTTGGTTTTCATATGATATTTCCTACAAACCTTGGGGAAGTGGCTGCTTCCTTCTCTAGGGGAGGGCAAATACCAAGTAATCTAAAGAAAACTTCTGCCTTAGTTAGGGTTTCTACAGCTGTGAAAAAAACACCATGACCAAAAAGCAAGTTGGGAGGAAAAGGTTTATTTGGCTGATGCTTTCAGATCATAGTCCAGCATTGTAGGAGGTTGGAACTGGAACCTGGAGGCAGGAGCTGATGCAGAGGCCACGAAGGGGAGCTGTTCACCGACTTGCTCAGCCTGCAGGACCAGCAGCCTTGTCAAAGCAGAAGGGCCTTGATGAGACCCAGACACTGACAACTCAGGGCCTCATGGGCAGCTACACCTCGGAGTGAGGGGAAAACCCAGGACTGCCATAGCAGTGAGTAGCTGAGCCTGAAGGACCCACAATGTCTTCTAGAACACAGTGTGAAACAGGCTCATACCATGGACATCCACAGTGTCTGGCAGTCAGATAATAGCAAACGTGAAAGACAGGAGCATAGCCTTCCATGCGGACCAGCATGCTAGTCAGTGGAGAGCGACCCAGGATGGCCTGGTGTTGGGACTGAGAGGTGTTCTGAGTGTGTAAGGTCTTACAGTGGGGAGCAGTGGTGTGAAAGGAGGAATCTCAGGTGTGGTGAGTGTGCAAGGACCTACAGGGGGCAGGAGTGGTGCAAAAGGGAAAGTCTCAGGCATGGTGAATCTGCAAGGGCCTATGGGAGGCAGCAATGGTGCAAGAAGGGGAATCTCAGAAGCATGGTGAGTGTGCAAGGGCCTACATAGCAGCAGTGGTGGGAGGGGGAATCTCAGAAGCGTGATGAGTATGTAAGAGCCTACAGGGCAGGGCAGCAGCGGTGTGAGAGGGGGAACTCTCAGGCATGGTGAATGTGCAAGGGCCTACAGGGGAAGCAGTGGTGTGAGAGGGGGAATCTCAGGCGCGGTGAGTGTGCAAGACGAGTGTGCAAGGGCCTCCAGGGCGGGCAGCAGCAGTGCGAGTGGGGGAATCTCAGAAATGTAGTGAGTGTGCAAGGGCCTACAGGGGGCAGCAGCAGTGTGAGAGGGAATCTCAGGCATGGTGAGTGTGCAAGGGTCTACAGGGGCAGCAGCAGTGCGAGAACACGTAATGAGCTGCAACGACGAGAGGAAAGTCCTGGCTTCACACACATGTTCATAAAAGCACGCATGCTCACACATACACACATGTTCACACACATGCTTTTGGAAAATAGCAAAGGAAGAAACTGTTTCAAAACCACTTCACAGGCCGGGCAGTGGTGGCGCACGCCTTTAATCCCAGCACTCGGGAGGCAGAGGCAGACAGATCTCTGTGAGTTAGAGACCAGCCTGGTCTACAAGAGCTAGTTCCACGACAGGCTCCAAAGCCACAGAGAAACCCTGTCTCGAAAAACCAAAAAAAAAAAAAAAAAAACCCACTTCACAGGGCACCAGATCCCAACACCCAAACCTGACATCATGAGAAAGGAAATTATAGATCAATATCCCTCATGGGCACAGATGGAAAAAATCCTTATTAAAACACTGGAGATCAAATGGTAATATGTGAAAAGGTTAAGACATTGTGAGTGAGGGATTAGACCCTGAGCAGTGTGTGCTTAACATTCAGGGAGCGATGGGTGCGAGTCAGCACTGAGCACAGGGAAGGGAGGCCCCAGCAGACACGGAAAACCCCCAGAACTGTTCTTACCCAAGGAACACACACAGGAAGCCTGACACCATCTGCAAAACCGGATTCTAGAACAAACATGTAGAAGAAAGGTCAATGGGACAACTTACATTATAGTCATTGGAATTAAACTAGCTGGAGATGAAAAAATTAAGTCCTGGTGAGCTAGCATGAAATGTAAGGAGTGCATAGAAAGTTTTACCAAAGGGCGCCATGCTCACCATGTGCCATGTTCACCACGTGCCATGCTCACCACGTGCCATGTTCACCATGTGCCATGCTCACCACATGCCATGCTCACCACGTGCAATGTTCACCACGTGCCATGTTCACCACGTGCCATGTTCACCACGTGCCATGTTCACCACGTGCCATGCTCACCACGTGCCATGTTCACCACGTGCCATGTTCACCACGTGCCATGCTCACCACGTGCCATGCTCACCACGTGCAATGTTCACCACGTGCCATGCTCACCACGTGCCATGTTCACCACGTTCCATGTTCACCACGTGCCATGTTCACCACGTGCCATGCTCACCACGTGCCATGTTCACCACGTGCCATGCTCACCACGTGCCATGTTCACCACGTGCCATGTTCACCACGTGCCATGTTCACCACGTGCCATGCTCACCACGTGCCATGTTCACCACGTGCCATGCTCACCACGTGCCATGTTCACCACGTGCCATGCTCACCACGTGCCATGTTCACCACGTGCCATGCTTACCACATGCCATGTTCACCATGTGCTATGTTCACGACGTGCCACAACGCCTATTAACAAAGGGCGCCATGTTCACCACGTGCCATGTTCACCACGTGCCATGTTCACCGCTTGCCATTTTCACCACGTGCCATGCACACCCCGTGCCATGTTCACCACTTGCCATAACACCTATTAACAAAGGGCGCTGTGTTCACCACGTGCCATGTTCACCACATGTCATGTTCACCGCGTGCCACAGCACCTAGGGAGTAAGAAGAAACAGATGCCTGCAGGTTGGAAGATATTACCACCTGTGGACTTGGCACAGCACCCAACGCAAGCCCAACATGTTTCTTACAGAAGCCACAGGTTCAGCACAAGTCGATGGAAACCCAAGGGTCTTGAGCAGCCAGGACAACTCGAGAAACAACACCTGACAAACTATTTTATTTCAAACTTAGCAGGAAGCCAAGAGCTGGGGGAGCTTGGCTTTGGTAAGAGGACAGATAGCTGAGTGGAGAGAGAGCTGTATAGACCCATGCTTATAATTCATGATTTGTTCCGAAAGAGACTCAAAGCAGGGCCGGCAAGATGGCTTGGGGAGTGACGGTGCTTGTCGAAATGGTCTACGGGACAGCAGCCCGGGGCGGGAGCCGCATGCACAACTCAAGGTTAACTTTAAGCCCTACGTGAGAGCTTGCTCAAGCCATCAAGCTCAGAGAGTAACATGGGAATTCTACCGTGTGAGAGAAGAGACAGGATGTGGAGGCTGTTCTCAGGCAAGTTAGACTCAGTGAGGTCTGAGAACACTTCGTACAAAAACCACAGTCCATAAAAATTCAAGACCCAGTCCTGAGGTCACATCCTCAACCCAAATGTGGGGGACACTATGCACACAGATCATGAAACAAATTTTCCTTAGTGACAGCATGTGACCATCAAGTCAGTACAAACGAGGGTCAGGACCCTAAAGGGGCATATTCCAAAGAAACCCTAAACTGGTAACAGACACAGAAATGCGGAGAAGTGACGGCACCATGCAGAGCCACGATGATGGGAATGGATGAAGGTGAAACACAGCAGGCCAGGGGGTGGGCATGGAGGAAAGCGTCACAACGTTCCACAAGCCACCAGTGCAGCTCAACAGATGGCCAGCAAACTGTGGTGCCTGAGTACAGGAGGACACAGACCATGGAGTGTAATGAGAAGACGAAGGGACAAGCTGGGCTGTGGAGGGCAAGGGCGTCAACACCACGAGCAGCTCCTAGGGATCAACAACTACAGACGAGCAGTCTGTTCAAAACCAGACAAGACACCCAGACATACATTTCACAGAGAACACGTGAGAGGGATCGCTAAACACTCTGAAGGGTAGCTGAGCTGAGGGCCGAGGGTTAGAGTCCTACCTCTCATGGGTTTTCCCCAGCACTTAAAAAAAAATCAATCAATACATGAAAAGAAAATTTAAATGGTTGTCTGAGTTTCATTTATGATTGAAAGAATAAAATAGGCTGCCAAAAGCAACTTCAGGGAGGAAGGGTTTGCTCAGCTCCCAGGTCCAGGTTACCGTCCACCATTGCAGAGAAGTCAAGGCGGGAAGGAGTGTTCAGCTCACTGTCTCAGCTCAGGTACATAGAGTCTAAGATCCTCCGCCCAGGGAGTGGGGCTGCCCACCGTGAGTGTGTTTCCCACCTCAGTCAACAAAACCAAGACAATCTCCACAGGCATGCACATAGGTCATCCTGATCTAGACAGTCCCAGGTTGTGGCTCCTTTCTCAGATGGTTCTAGGTTGTGTCAAGCTGACAGAAGTCACCATCACAAAGGTGTTCAACATCAGATTGAACCACAAGAAAACTTTTCTCCAAGGCAGATGGACCAATGAAGACAACAACAGCAAATGCTGGAGTGCTCACACACTGCTGTGGGAGTGTGCAAGGGAATGGAGTGCTCACACACTGCTGTGGGAGTGTGCAAGGGAATGGAGTGCTCACACAGCACTGTGGGAGTGTGCAAAGGGACCGGAGTGCTCACACACCACTGTGGGAGTGTGCAAAGGGACCGGAGTGCTGACACGCCGCTGTGGGAATGTGCAAGGGACTGTAGTGCTCACACAGCACTGTGGGAGTGTGCAAAGGGGTGGGTAGGAAGGCTCCTGGAGAAACTAAACACTAGGACCTGGGGGCTTACTCCTAGGTATTTTCCCGGGAAAAATGAAGACACACGTCTTCAAGATCCACAGCGGACTCGGGCAACGACAGCTGGGGTGTGCTTGGCGATGGTCTATTCGTATCAGAGAGTACTATTCAGAAAGAGCGGTCGCTCTGGACATCTGTATAAACCTCTTCCTAGGCTGACACCATCAGAAAGCAGTTCTGATGTTCACCAGAGGAAGGGTGGATGAGGAAACCTGAGGCTTCATTAGCGTCTCTGCGAGAGGAAGGGTTTATCTGCACCTACAGTTTGAGTACAGTCCATCATGATGGGAAAGTCTTTGCGGCAGGAGCATTGAGGTGGCTGGTCACATGGCATCCACACTCGGAAACACAGAGAGATGGTTCCTAGTGCTCACTTAGCTCAATCTCCCCTTTTTATTTAGTCCAGGACCCCAACTCATGAGATCTGCTGCCCACAGTTGGGGTGGGTCTTCCACCTCAATTAGCCCATAGGAACTCCGTCACAGACTTGCCCAGAGGCGTCGCCTCTCCTAGGCGACCTATTGATGAAGGCGAACCATGGCACCTAGAGCAGGAAGAATGATGGCAGACATCACCTGCCACAGCACAACAGACTCCAGACACCGAGCGAGGAGGGTCATCTCAGAAGAGGCCCAACTCAGACTCGGGCTGTACTTAGGACAAACAGTCTGCATGAGCTTGGGAGGGTTCTGCTGACACCCCCTCCACCTACGAAAGCCAGCTGAGGACACAGCTCAGTTGGTAAAGTGCCACGTGGGCATGGGATCTGAGTTCAGATCTGCAGCACAGCACCACACAAAATCTAGGTTGGGGGAGGTGGAGACAGAAAAATCACTGGGACTTGGTGGGCAGCCTGTCTAGCCAATGGCTGAGTTCTAGGTTTAGAGAGGGATGCTGCCTCAAAATACATACACACATAAATAAAGAAACGAGCAAGGCGAGCAGCGGAGGAAAATAGCGGACATTTACCTCTGACCTCCACAGGGCTGAACATATCTGCACACACAAAAATTTTAAAAAAGAAAGAATTTGCTGGACTATACAGCAAGTAAACTGTGTTACTTTCATCTTATTTTAACCTGTGTTTATTTTATTTTAATGTGTGTGAGTGTGTGTATATGTGTGCAATGCCCATGGAGGCTAGAGGAGGCTGTTGAATCCCCTGGGACTAGAGTTACAGATGTTTGTGAACTGTCTTGTGGGTGCTGGGACTTGAACCCAGGTCCTCTGGAAAAGTAGTAACCAGTGCTTTTATACCACTGAGCTCCAGCACCCTGTTTGTGTTTTTCTCTGTGCAAATTATAACATTTTAAAAATGTTTGTGAAATTTGCAGGAAATAGATGGACCTAGAAAGACAATATTAAGTAAGGTGACTGGAAAGAAAGAAAGAAGGAAAAAAAAACCACATTGTCCCTCATTTGGGATCCTGGCCATAGTACAGGCAGGTGTGAGTGTGGGTAAAGCCTAACACTTAGAAAGGACACATGCGCACCCCCTCACACACCACACACCACATACACCATACACACACACACACACCACACACCACACACCACACACACACCACACACCACACACCACACACCACACACCACACACACACCACACCATACACACACACACACACACACACACACACACCACACACACACCACACACCACACACCACACACACACACACACACCATACACACACACCACACCATACACACACATCACACACAACAACCACACCACACACACACACACACACCCCACACACACTCACACCACATACACCATACACACACCACACACGCACCACCACTACACACCACACACACACCACACAATACACAGACACCACACACACCAGACATACACACACACCACACACACACACACACATACCCCACACCACATACACCATACACACACCATACATACACCACACACCACACACACACACACACACCCCACACACACTCACACCACATACACCATACACACACCACACACGCACACACTACACACCACACACACACCACACAATACACAGACACCACACACACCATACATACACACACACCCACACACACCACACACACACACATACCCCACACCACATACACCATACACACACCATACATACACACACCACACACACACACCCCACACACACTCACACCACATACACCAGACACACACCACACACACCACACACACACAACATACCCCACACCACAGTACACCATACACACACCATACACACACACACACACCACACACCACCACACACACACACATACCCCACACCACATACACCATACACACACCATACATACACACACCACACACACACACACCCCACACACACTCACACCACATACACCATACACACACCACACACGCACACACTACACACCACACACACACCACACAATACACAGACACCACACACACCATACATACACACACACCACACACACCACACACACACACATACCCCACACCACATACACCATACACACACCATACATACACACACACCACACACACACATACCCCACACCACATACACCATACACACACCACACACACACAATCACCATACACACACACCACACACACCATACATACACACACACCATACACACCATACACACCACACACCCCACACACCATATACAGCATACACATACCACACACGCACACACACTACACAACACACACACCACACACACCACACACACCACACACACACTACACAACACACACCACACACACACAGACCAGATAGCAAGGGAGGACAGAGCGCAGGTGAGACAATATGGAAACTATTTTCCTTGGCTTTGGGTTCTGGGTTTGCTTTCCCTGGTAGATCTGTGCGTAGTGAAGCAGCAGAACAGTTTCTGCACCCCCAAAGACCCACAAGTGTCCTTCCTCCGAGGTCATGGCTGTGGCAGTTGGACCCTCTCTGGACTCCACTGCCATTGGTGCAGCCAAGTGAACTGTGGCAGATCCCCAGCTCGCCTGTCCCATTACTACACTTGGAAAAGACAACGTGGAGCCGGGCAGCGGTGGCGCACTCCTTTAATCCCAGCACTCGGGAGGCAGAGGCAGGCGGTCTCTGTGACTTCGAGGCCAGCCTGGTCTACAGAGCGAGTTCCAGGACAGCCAGGACCACACTAAGAAACACCCTGTCTCAAAAAACCAAAACCGGGGAAAACCAAAAAAGGATGATGTCTTCCTGGTATATTTGTTTTGGGGATAGAGTTTTGTAATGTGAAAATTTCTTCTTTTTTCTTCTAATTAAAACAATATAAAATCCTTCTGTAATAGTTATTTAATATTTAAACTGTATTGTCATACATAAAATAAACTACTTTTAAAAAAATTCTTCTCTCATACAATACATGCCAACCACAGTCTCCCCTTAAAGTATGGCTTTTAATTTTTTTTTTTTTTTTTTTTGGAACTGGAACTGGCCTGGAACTCAAGAGATCTGCCTGCCTCTGTCTCCCAGTTGCTGGGATTAAAGATGTATACCACAGCAGCCTGGTAAAATATTTTTTCTTAAATAAAAAGGTATACTTTTTCTCTTTCTAGGACTGGGGATAAACTCTTGTTTCTGAAAGGCAGAGGCAGGAGGATCAGGGATGTGAGACTAGCCTGGACTACGTAAGACTTGTCTCAAAACAAACAAACAAACAAAAATAAAAAGGTTTTCTTTTTAAGAGTGTGGGTGAAGAGGTGGCTAAGCCGTAAAAGCACTTGTTCTTAGGGAGGACATGGTCAGTTTCCAGCCCTCACATCAGCTACCAACCACCAGGAACTCCAGTTCCAGGAGATCCAGCGCCCTGTTCTGGCCTTGATGAGAACTGCGCCCACATGTGCTCAGGCACATTTTAAAGAGTGCCCAGCACAGTGGTCTTGGTTTGGAGGCAGGGTCTCTCACTGAACCTGGCGCTCACTGGCCAGCCTGTCTGAAAGGCAATGTTTCCATGGGTGCTGGTGTCTGACCTGGGTCTCCATGCTGGCGAGGCTCCATCTCCCCAGCACCGTGGTGCTCGTGCATGTCACAGAGCGCTGGTCTCCGCCTGTATCCTGGGGCCTGCCTGTTGCAAATGTCCATGCTGATACATCCTACAGAATTTCACTTTAATGCCAGACAATCCTCTACCACGTGACTAGAGCAGGCCAGATAATGAAGTTGTCCCTCTAGCTGGTGTGCCAGTCATTTCATTTTCCTAGCACTGTAAACACTACCACATTGGCTGTCTGTATGCACAGGCTTATGCCTTCCATGTAGACCCCCAGGAGTGGGTGTCGGTACATTTAAGGATGTTGACATTTTTCCTTTGTATGACATGGACTACCATATCGCTCTCTGAAAGGATGGTAACCTCCCCAGTGCTGGGATGACAGTGTGTGTGTGTCCTTCCCCAGTGCTGGGATGACAGTGTGTGTGTGTGTTTGTGTGTGTGTCCCTCCCCAGTGCTGGGATGACAGTGTGTGTGT